>NW_026652285.1:26996780-27104138 GCF_009828535.3 Hylobates moloch | reverse complement strand
GGGTTCACGCCATTCTCCTGCCTCAGCCTCCCGGGTAGCTGGGACTACAGGCGCCCACCACCACACCTGGCTAATTTTTTGTATTTTTAGTAGAGACAGGGTTTCACCATGTTAGCCAGGATGGTCTTGATCTCCTGACCTCGTGATCTGCCCGCCTCAGCCTCTCAAAGTGCTGGGATTACAGGCATAAGCCACTGTGCCCGGCATACCTGCCTAGTTCTTGAAACTTTTTTTTCTTTTGAGGTGGAGTCTTGCTCTGTCACCTAGGATGGAGTGCAGTGGCATGATCTTGGCTCACTGCAACCTCTGCCTCCTGAGTTCAAGCGATTCTTCTGCCTCAGCCTCCCAAGTAGCTGGGGCTACAGGCGCATGTCACCACGCCCGGCTAATTTTTATATTTTTAGTACAGGCAGGATTTCACCATATTGGCCAGGCTGGTCTCAAACCTCTGACCTTGTGATTTGCCTGCCTCAGCCTCCCAAAGTTCTGGGATTACAGGCATGAGCCACCGGGCCTGGCCTTTTTTTTTTTTTTTTTTAAAGTTTTTTTTTTTTTTTTTTTAAAGTCGCTCTGTCTCTCAGGCTAGAGTACAGTGGTACGATCTCGGCTCATTGCAACCTCCGCCTCTCGGGTTCAAGCAATTCTCCTGTCTCAGCCTCCCAAGTAGCTGGGATTACAGGTGCCCTCCACCATGCCTGGCTAATTTTTGTAGTTTTAGTAGAGACAGGGTTTCGCCACATTGGCCAGGCTGGTCTTGAACTCCTGACCTCAGGTAATCCTCCTGCCTCAGCCTCCCGAAGTGCTGGGATTACAGGCATGAGCCACTGTGCCCAGCTTAGTTCTTGAAACTTCTAATATCAGAGCTATTTATTAATTAAGCGACTTTCAGACAGTGGCTCACGCCTCTAATCCCAGCACTTTGGGAGGTTGTGGTGGGCAGATTGCTTGAGCCCAGGAGTTAAAGACCAGCCTGGGCAACATGGCAAAACCTCATTTCTATAAAAAATACAAAAATCGGCCGGGCGCGGTAACTCACGCTTGTAATCCCAGCACTTTGGGAGGCCGAGGCGGGCGGATCACGAGGTCAGGAGATCGAGACCACGGTGAAACCCCGTCTCTACTAAAAATACAAAAAAATTAGCCAGGCGTGGTGGCGGGCGCCTGTAGTCCCAGCTACTCGGAGAGGCTGAGGCAGGAGAATGGCGTGAACCCGGGAGGCGGAGCTAGCAGTGAGCCGAGATCGCGCCACTGCACTCCAGCCTGGGCGACAGAGCGAGACTCCGTCTCAAAAAAAAAAAAAAAAAATCAGACGGGGGTGGTGGTATGCATCTGCAGTCCTAGCTACTAGGGAGTAGACTGAGATAATAAGCCTCATACTATGAGACCCACAAAAAAACTGTAATGCTTTCATTTGAATGCTAATCCTAGAAAAGTAAATGAATAAATAACATGAAAGAGCTAGATGACTAACGCATAAAATAGTACTACCATACAATTTCCATCCTGGAATGTGCCTTTATCTTTCTGATGAAGTGAAAGCCAAATGCCATCAGGCTACAGGAACACATCTTATGCATAAGAAGTTAGTAATGATAATGTCAATGGTTAATACTTTTTGAACATTACTATGTGCCCGGCACTATGCTAAGTGCTTTTTATGGGTTACTTCATGATCCCCAAAACAACCCTCATAAGTAGGTGCTATTACTGTCATGTTTTACAGTGAGGAAGCTGACGGTTTGAGACACTGAACTACCCAATAATAACTGGGGGGAGCTAGGAATAAAACCCAGGCAATCTAACTTCAGAGCCTACATTCTTTCAAGAAATGTGGAGGGAGAACTAAGTCCCATGGGGCTAGGCATGTCATGCTCAAAAGAGCCCCTCCCAAAGCAGTCAGCACATTCACACTGCCAGCCATCATTAATCAGTTTTTTTTTTTTTTTGAGACGGAGTCTTGCTCTGTCACTCAGGCTGGAGTGCAGTGGCACCATCCTATCACTGCAACCTCCCCATCCCAGGTTCAAGCGATTCTCCTCCCTCAGCCTCCTGAGTAGCTGGGATTACAGGCGTGAGCTACCACGCCCAGCTAATTTTTGTATTTTTAGTAGAGACAGGGTTTCACCATGTTGCTCAGGCTGGTGTCGAACTCCTGACCTCGTGATTCACCTGCCTCGGCCTCCCAAACTGCTGGGATTATAGGTGTGAGCCACTGTGCCCAGTCCCATTAATCAGTATTTTTAACTTTCACAATTATACAGGGGAATCGTTAAATTAACTGAATCCATTATAAAAAATTAATTCATAGTTTAAAAAAATTCACTGGTGAAAACAGTAAAAATAACACTAATTTAAATGATAATCCAGTATTACAGTTCTTTTAGAATTTGTCTAGCAGGTTTTCCAGTTTTCATTGGAAACTCTACTATCTCAACTCCCCCAAAAATTAAATACATAAATTAATAAGTCATCCATCAGGGTCAAAAGCAAAAGAATCAAGTCAGCAAACGAAACATAAAAGAAGCAAATATATGCCTTTCTGTTATTAAACCCAACTCTGCCAATTTAGTTTCAACAAAAGACACTATTGCATTAAACCAATACTAGTATTTTTTTTTTTTTGAAATAAAGTCTTGCTCTTGTCATCCAGGCTGGAGTGCAGGGATGTGATTTCAGCTCACTGCAACCTCTGTCTCCTGAGTTCAAGCGATTCTCCTGCCTCAGCCTCCTGAGTAGCTGGGATTACAGGCAGCAGTCACCATGGCCAGCTAATTTTTGTATTTTTTTTTTTTTAGTAGAAATGGGGTTTTACCATGTTGGCCAGGCTGGTCTCAAACTCCTGACCTCAGGGGATCGGCCTGTCTTGGCCTTCCAAAAGTGCTGGGATTACAGGCGTGAGCCACCACGCCCAGCCAATGTTAGTACTTTTAATGTTACTGGTTTTATAATTCTGTATGTAACAGAAAAAGCATATTTGTGGGTTTTCTGCAAATTAATTGAGATCTTTAGCTATAAATAAACTAAAAGATTATGGAGTTTATACTTTGCTCTATTTTTGTACATAAATGAAGTTAACATCAAAACAAACACTGGAAGATGTCAATAACTTTTTTGTTTCCTCTAAAAGACCAAGGGATTAGGAGTTAAAACGAAAACAGAGAGAAAGGTAAGCTCCCTGAAAGCAGAAATCTGTCTTGTTCTCTGTGGCACGCCTAGCCCTCAGCTCAATATTTGCTGAATAAAGGAAACATATTAACAAGGTAGCAAAACCGACGAAATTATCACCTCATTATCAACTAAAAGAGAAGAATCCTGCGGGAAAAATTATATAGGACAGACACATCTTGACTGGGAGGCAAGAGAAAAAAGTAAAATATACTGGCTGCAGAGCATCTTCCTAAATGCTACATGGTGACCCTGTGAAGACATCGTCCCACTTCACAGATGAGAAAAACAGCTTCAGAGAAACTATGAATCTTACTAAAGGTCACTCGTCTAACTTCCCTAACCTCTCCTGTTACCTGCCCCTTCCATTCCATCCCTCCGGTTGATGACTTCGTCTTCATTTAGGAAACTGAAGAGTGGGCTGAAACTCTCTCACTCATCTTCCCACCACCAATCTCTAAACTCATCTGAATCTGCAACTGTATTCTCTGTCCTCGCTCCTGTTACAACTGAAGGAGCCTTGCTGTACTTACCAAAGGTCAATCCCTCCATGGGTTGCCCTTGATCCCATCCATCCTCTTTACCTTCATAAAGGCTCCATCGGTCTATGGCTTTAGCTTTAGGACCCTAGCCTTTTCTAATTCCTCAGTTTGGGTTCCCCAGATGTAGTCTGCCCCAAAACACCTAGTGACTGATGTTTAAGACACAGTACAGGACGCAATGGCTCACGCCTGTAATCCCAACACTTTGGGAGGCCGAGGGAAGAGGACTGCTTGAGCCCAGAAGTTTGAGACTAGCCTGGGCAATACAGTGAGACTCCCGTCTCTTCAAAAATTTTAAAAATGAGTCGAGCTTGGTGGCGCGCGTATGTATTCCCAGCTACTCGGGAGGCTGAGGTGGGAGGATTGCTTGAGCCCAAGAGGTGGAGGCTGCAGTGAGCCGAGATCGTGCCACTGCACTCCAGCCCGGGAGACAGAGCGAGGCCCTGCCTCAAAAAAGAGCACAGGATGAACGGTCAAAGAACACAGTTAAAAGCACAGACGCTGACTACTATGTCACAGAGTGGCGTGAAGACCAAATAAGATAATAAAGAGCTGAGCATCGCATCTAGCACATAGTGAGCACCCAATAAACGTCAGCCATCATCGTCGTCATCGCAGCACCTGCTGCTGTTGTTAAACATGTTTAATTGAGGCTGAAAAAACAAACAAACAAACAAAAACAATCAAGCAGAGATGACCGCCCCGGGCTTCACTGACAGCTCTGGGAAAGTTTCTAAAGTTTCTCGAGGGCTCTCAAGCCGAGGCCACGACAGCGGGTACCCTGGGCCCGGGTGTCTGCGACAGAGACAGACTGACACGAATACACTTTCCGTCCATCAACCACCTTTCTCCTTCCGCTTCCCTCAATCCCAAACTGAGGCCACAGGGACCTCCCCAGGCTCACCAAGGTCCTTGTCGTTGATCCCCAAGTGATTGTCCAGCTCAGTGCAAACCTTTGACACCAAAGACAGGTACTCGAGTTTGGCAAGTTCTTCTGCGGGGCCTGGCTCCGACCCGACTATGGCTCCCGCCATGGCTACAGCCACAGCCATGGCTATAGCTTGCCCAGGACCTCCTTCCTCAGCCGGCGCTCGGAACTACTCCGGCCGGGTTCCAGCTTTCACTTCCGAGTCAGCGCGCGTCCCTTGTTTACGGTAAATTGAAAATTTGAGGAACGAATCAAGTCGCAACTGGATGGATCATAGAGATCAAACAGGAAGTGCTTAAGGAAGGGACAACTAGAGTGGGTTACTCTGCACGCCGATCTGCGCCCTCTACAGGCGAGAAAAATCTCCGCCCGCCCTCAGGCCCGGAAACGTTCACTTAGCGCGCTCCCTCCCTGGGTCGGCAGAGGGCGACCCCGGCCTGCACAAGAGGCGCCGGGAGGCAACCGCAAAACAGCCTGCGCCTGCGCTTTAGAACACTTGAAAAAGGAATCTTAATGCACGTCTGGAAAAAGACAAACTTGCTTTACTGTGGATCCGCAAATTCCCGGCCTCACTTCTTTGTGGTTCCTGTTGTCCGATCTCAGGCGACCCTTGACAAGCCAGTAGGCAGTAGATTGACTTCTCTCGTTTTACACACGAGGAAACTGGCACTTCCACTGCCAGCTGGGTGCTTGGGCAAATCAATCTCTGGGGCCTTAGTTTTCTCATTTGTAAACTAGAATAATGTTGCTCTACCCTAAATGGAATAGCTGCAAGGAGTGTGACACAGAGTAGGCACACCGCAAATGGCAGTTACTGTTAATATCACAAGGCTAGGCCGGGTGCAGTGGCTCACGCCTGTAATGCCAGGACTTTGGGAGGCCGAGGCTGGTGGATCACTTGAGGTCAGGAGTTCCAGACCAGCCTGGCCAACGTGGCGAAACTCCATCTGTACTAAAAATAGAAAACTTAGCCGGGCGTGGTGGTGGTGGGCGCCTGTAGTCCCAGCTACTCGGGAGGCTGAGGCACAAGAATCGCTTGAACCCAGGAGGCAAAGGTTGGAGCGACCTGAGTTCGCACCACTGCACTCCAGCACGGGCGACAGAGTGAGACTCTGTCTCAAAAAAAAAAAAAAAAAAAAATTCAAGGCTGAGATGATGGTCACAGTAGAGCTGGGCTCTGGTCTGTCAAGCACAGATCCCCTTAGTCTGGGAACCCACAGAGCCAGCTGCCTCCACTCTTGTGAAAACCTGCTTTTCAATCCCCAGTTTTCCTGAGTCCTCTCAGAACTTATTCCCCGAGGGGCTGGGCGCAGTGACTCACCCCTGTAATCCCGGCACTTTGGGAGGCTGAGACGGGTCGATCACTTGAGGTCAGGAGTTCAAGACCACTCTGGCCAACATGGTGAAACCCCCTCTGTACTAAAAATACAAAAATTAGTTGGGCGTGGTGGTATGTGCCTGTAGTCCCAGCTACTAGGGAGGCTGAGGTGGGAGAATCGCTTGAACCCGGGAGGTGGATGTTGCAGTGAGCTGAGATCTTGCCACTGCACTCTAGCCTGGGCGACAGAGTGAGACTCCGTCTCAAACAAACAAACAAACAAAACACACACAAAAAAACAACAACAAACCTTATTCCCCCAAATATCAGCTGTGCTGTAAATCCATGGTCATAAGCTCAGGTCTCCTAACTTCTGCTTCAGGTCCTTTTTACTTCTATGGCAACCTTAAAGTGGGATGGGGATTTTTCCCAGACTCCAGTGCTCTGTGTGATGAGTAAGGAAACAGAAGCACCCTAAAATGAATGGCTCCCCAATCAATCAGAAAGAGGAAATCAGTCTCCTACTTTTCACTCTGGCAACATTTTTACACTGGTGTATGTTTGGACTCTGTTTCTTCAACATCTCATCATGGACTGAAAAATGACAGGCAGAGAAAAACCCAGCGATTGTTCTCACTGCCTCCAGAAGCTCCATGTTTTCAGGTTCCTAAGGAATCACTACTGTACCCTCTGAGTTCTTCCTACTCCTCCCCATTTCGCTTCCTCTTTTTCCCCATGAATAGAATGGAAAACTCTGCACTTGATCCAATGTGCTCAATTTGCCAGCTTGGAGTTACAATTTAAAGGGCTTATTCTATCTGATGTTCATTCTCTGTGCTTCTTTCACTTTAAAAATTCATATTACTATTCTGCTTTCCTCCAATATTTAACCGGAAGGAGGAACAGATAGGGAGTTTGTTTTGTTTTCAAAGCTCTGTCAGAAAAGGGGCTATGGAACCATAACATGTAGCAGCAGTAGTAGCAATAAATACTAGAATTAATTAATACTAAATGTTAGAATTGCTTGGGAATTATTGAACATATATATCAATAGTAAATATTAACAGCAAAACATTACATTTTATTTACATATGCCATTAACTGCACATTTTAAGAAGTGACAGTTTTTCTGCAATATACATATTTCTTGCAACACCAAAAATTTCTTTGAAGCCAAAGGAAAACAAATAGTTATGTAGATACAGATAACTTGACAGCCCAAACACAGATGCACATGGAATCCTCCTACTCTTCCTCCCCATAAGAGACTGTGAATCGAACGCAGCGCAAAAGTAAATGTTTCCTAACTGTCCTTGGATAGAATATTTTTCAACATAATATCAGATATAATCAATTTTCATTATTAGGCCGGGCACAGTGGCTCACACCTGTAATCCCAGCACTTTGGGAGGCTGAAGCAGGCGGATTGCCTGCGGTCAGGAGTTTGAGACCAGCCTGGCCAACATGGTGAAACCCCGACTCTACTAAAACTACAAAAATTAGTCCGGCGTGGTGGCACACACCTGTAGTCCCAGCTATTAGGGAGGCTGAGGCAGGAGAATTGCTTGAACCCAGGAGGCGGAGGTTGCAGTGAGCCAAGATCACGCCACTGCACTCTAGCCTAGGCGACAGAGTGATACTCTGTTTCAAAAAATAAAATAATAATAATAAATTTCCATTATTATTGTATGACTTTCCTTGGACAGCCTCCATATGGCCCTTTAATAGCCCAGTAAATAATTTACCTCTACAAATAACTTATGCTCAGTTACTACCCATACCACCACTCATGATGGATAAGAAATTATTTCCCATTACCAAACTTGTAGGAACAGGGATGTTGCTTTTCTGCCTGTTCCTAGACTGATAGATGTGTTTAACCCTACCCCCAATTTCCATGTTATTTCTGCTCTGTCCCAGAGACTGGTTCCAGCTGCTGGAATTTGGGAAAGAACTTGGGGGTTGCGATGAGGTAGAAAGCAGAGAGAAAGTACTGAACCTCTTAGCAACATTAGGTTGAGTTGGTGAGGGAGAAGAAATTATCTAGGTGTGTGTAGTTGAAAGACAGCATCCTTAGGGAAGTTTGTGAGAAAAATCATAGGGCTTTCTTTTTTTTTTGAGACGGAGTGTTGCTCTGTCCCCCAGGCTGGAGTGCAGTGGCGCGATCTTGGCTCACTGCAAGCTCCGCCTCCCGGGTTCACGCCATTCTCCTGCCTCAGCCTCCCGAGTAGCTGGGACTACAGGCGCCCGCCAACACGCCCAGCTAATTTTTTGTATTTTTAGTAGGGACGGGGTTTCACCGTGTTAGCCAGGATGGTCTCGATCTCCTGACCTCGTGATCCGCCTGCCTCGGCCTCCCAAAGTGCTGGGATTACAGGCTTGAGCCACCGCGCCCGGCAATCATAGGGCTTTCTGTCAAAACAGTGTTGCTACAACCCAGACAACCCTGGTTTTTTCTGCTGGGGTAAAATGGATCTTAGGGGAGACATCTCTGCTCTAGAAGGCAAAATCAGAATGGTTTGCTTCTAAGCGTGTGACCGCCACTCAACTGTTACTGTCATTCATGCAGGGAGACTTCAGAAAGAGTGGCCCCTTCTTCCCTGCTCCACTTGGGCCCTGACCCAACCAGAGAGCCTGGGAGCCCCCAAAGAAAGTAAAATTCCTTATTTTTCACTGTTTGACTTTTCCCCAGAATTCATCTCCAAATTTGGACCAACTTATTAAATTTGTATTAAACATCAACCTTGTGACCAGGCACTGTGGCAGGTTCTAAAAAGAATAGAAGGTCTGAAAGTGAAAAGCATCAAGGAAGAACTAGAATACTCTAAATGCCATTCTCAGCCAAGGGGTCTCCTGGTAGAGCTGTGTTTATAACTTAGATCTCTGCTGCCTAAACATGAGGGCAGGTGATTGGAAGACAGAAAAAAAAAAAAAGCTGGTCTGTTTCCCGTCATCTGAGGGCAGGCAGATTGGGGTTGGGGGGGCAAGTCTGCTTCACAGGACAGTTTATCCTGTTGCAGTCTGTTATTTGTTTGCCTTATTTTCTAATACCCAAGTGCAGCCTCATTTTTGCACAAAACATTCCTGACCTACAATTCCCTCTCTTTTTAGGCCATCAACCTGCCATCAGCAATAACAGATGCTTTAGATTCTAAATTCTCCAAGGCTTTACAGCATTAGGCAAAAAAAAATTCCTCCTACGCAGATTTTTTCTTTTTTTTGGTATAGTCAAGTTTCCCCTTTCTCTTGCATTTTAAGACTTTTCAAAATGACAGGCAAAAACAAACACAAAGCCAGGCACCCAGACACCATTATGATGTGAACTTGTCAAGAAAATGTTATTCCCCCATCTCGGCCTCTCCACCTTCTGTGGAAATGGCAAGGAATTTTTTCATATTTATTTATCAGTTTTTCATCTTTTTTCTTTTTTTTTTGAGATGGTGTCTTGCTCTGTCGCCCAGGCTAGAGTGCAGTGGCACGATCTCGGCTCACTGCAAGCTCCGCATCCCGGGTTCACACCATTCTCCTGCCTCAGCCTCCCAAGTAGCTGGGACTACAGGTGCCTGCCACCAAGCCCGGCTAATTTTTTGTATTTTTAGTAGAGATAGGGTTTCCCGTGTTAGCCAGGATGGTCTCGATCTCCTGACCTCGTGGTCTGCCCACCTCAGACTGCCAAAGTGCTGGGATTACAGGCATGAGCCACTGCGCCAGTTACTCATCTTTTAAGCGACCTTGATTCAGGATCTAGTTGGTATTTTTTAGACTTAGTTGAGGTTGATTTTATTTAAAAAGAAAAACATTGAGCTGGGCACGGTGGCTCACCCCTGTAATCCCAGCACTTTAGGAGGCCAAGGCAGGTGGATTGCCTGAGGTCAGGAGTCCGAGACCAACCTGGCCAACATGGTGAAACCAAGTTTTTACTTTAAAAATACCAAAATTAGCCGGGCATGATGGCTGACACCTGGAATCCCAGCTACTCGGGGGGCTGAGGCAGGAGAATCGCTGGAACATGAGAAGTGGAGTTTGCAGTGAGCCGAGATCGTGCCACTGCACTCCAGCCTGGGCGACAGAATGAGATTGTCTCAAAAAAAAAAAAAAAAAAAGGGCCAGGCATGGTGGCTTACACCTGCAATCGCAGCACTTTGGGAGGCCAAAGTGGGAGGATTGCTTGGGGCCAGGAGTTGGAGACCAGCCTCGATAATATAGCAAGGCTCCATCTCTATTAAAAATAATAAAGAAAAAGAAAACAATTTTAATCAATATTGTAAGTATGAATGACAAAGTGACAAGTTACATTGGGCTTTTTTTGTTTTCCCCTCCCTAATGATATTTAGCCTCTGCTCCAGGGGACTAGGGATTTTTGTAGCCTCTGGTTTCTATTTGAGGTAATTTCTTCAGAAATTAATAAGGATTTCCTCAGGAGAAATGCAAAAACAAAAACCAAGACAAACCAAGGAATGAGTTGATGGGAAAAGATGAGAGAAGAGGAACTGAAGTTCTGAAGTTCTGCTGATGTTCTGTTTGCAAGTCAAACATGTCAACAGCTGTGCAGTGTGGGCTGTGCAGTGAGCCGAGGGCCAAAGCTCTGTCTTAAGCCACAGGCTTGCCACTAACACGGAAGAAACTGCTCCTCCAGGATCTCCATTTCTCCCAGGTAAAGGAGAATGGGTTCCCAGCACACCCTCCACCCCAAATCTAAGAGTGTCCTGGCAGAACCAGCCATATGCAACTCTTTCCCAGCTCTCAGGTAGAACAGCTTTGGCGGTGCAAATAGCTGCTGCCCTTGTGCCAGAATAGCAGCCCCTTCGTCTTGGGATTACAGTAATTATGGTGATTTATGCCTCCAGAGTGAAAATTAGCAATCTGTTGAGGTAACTGAAAATGAATGCATCTCTTCCCAGAGTTCACTCCACCCAGCTGAGCCACCGAATAAAACCAGCATATGGGGCAATTAGAGAGCCAAGTGCTGCTTTCAAAATGCAATCTAAAGAGACAGAGTTCAGGGGCCCAGGTTCCCCTGCCTGGTTCAGTAATGATCACAAGTTCCTAACAAGCATCCTCTTTGCCTCACAATACCATGCCAAGATGGGTCCTCCCGTAAACATGAACCTGCGATTCCGTCTTTCAAACAAAGTAATTTGTTCCACGACATCGCCATTTTACCTTTTTAAAATTATTATTATTGCAAATTGACTGAGGGAGGGGAAAGGGGGAAGTGAGGATAAACCTCTATCACATGGATATGTGTGAAGCAAAGGTTTTTTTTTTCTTCTTAGTCATACATTTGCTTTTATGTGACACAGACTCTGATCTTACCTAACTTCCACAGTCTACTCTCAAATACTGGTGAGAGTAGAATTTATATTAAAAGTTTTTTCGGCATGGTGGCTCATGCCTGTGATTCCAGCAGTTTGTTTTATTTATTTATTTTGAGACAGAGTCTCGCTCTGTCCCAGGCTAGAGTGCAGTGGCACCATCATGGCTCACTGCAACCTCAACCTCCTGGGCTCAAGCAATCCTCCTCCCTCAGACTCCTGAGTAGCTGGGACTACAGGCATGTGCCACCATGCCCAGCTAATTTTTGTAATTTTCGTAGAGGTGGAGTCTATGTTGCTCAGGCTGGTCTCAAACTCCTGGGCTTAAGGGATCCAACCACCTTGGCCTCCCAAAGTGGTGGGATTACGGATATGAACCACCACACCCAGCCATTCTTAGCACTTTGGGAGGCTGAGGCAGGAGGATCCCCCGAGGCCAGGAGTTCAAGATCAGCTTGGGCAACATAGTGAGAACCCCCATCTCTACAAAAAATTTAAAAATTAGCTGGGCATGTAGCTCATGTCTGTAGTCCCAGCTATTTAGGAGGCTGAGGCCAGAGAATTGATTGAGTCCAAGAGCTTGAGGCTGCAGTGAGCTATGATGTCACCACTGCACTCCAGCCTGGGTAGTAGAGTGAGATCCTGTCTCAAAAAAAAAAATTTTTTTTTAAAGACATACAGGTCCAATAGTGATTGATTATCCTTATCATTGAACACATGCAGAAATTCCTAAAATAGTCCAAGTCTATCCCCATGGACTTGGACTTGATGGGACTTCACATGTAACAAGAATCGATTGGGGTCACGCTGTCAGCCACTTGGAAATTTGGATGTAAGTGCAGTATTCACTCACTGATATTTCTCATAGAGTTTTAGAGTTGGAAGGGGTTTAAGAGATAATATAATCAAACCCACATATTAGATTCTATTATTATTTAAAGTGGCTTGACTTCTAAATCTCATTCTATGAAATTCCCTCTGACCCAACTTATTCTTCTTTTTCTTTTCTTTTTATTTTTCCTGCCTCAGGTTTATTTGAGGACCCCAGCCCCATGCAGATGGCAGCCCGGGGGGTATCGCACCAGTCCTTCTGTCCTCACATTGGCCGACAGAGGTGTCTACTCTGAAGCCTTTGTAGGGGCCTGGGCACCTTTGGGAGCCTGAGCTGGAACTGAAGCTGGAGCTGCAGCCTGGGCCTTGGTTTGATCCTTGGCCTTTGGCCAGCATAGCCTGAGCCCCTTGGCAATGAGGGCACGAGCCCGCTTCCGAAGCTTGGGGTGGGCAATGTAGGCAATGTGATCGAGCTTGAAGCTGACATCCTTTGGGATCTTGGGCTTAACCTCCTTGGGCTTTATGAGGGCCTTGATAGCCTCAGCACGTGCACTCATGGCCTTGTCACTGTTGGCCTGCCTCTTCTTTAGGCCCCTCTTGTTTTTCTTCTTGGCAAAGCACATGTTCCTCGGGAACTTGGGGTCCATCCCCTTAAGAGATTCATATCTTTGTGATCGGGGTTTCTTGATACCATTTCTGTGCCTTTTTCGGGACTGGTTGTGTGTGCTGTGGTTCTTGGACTTGGCCATGTCTGCACCTTAAGCTGTGGCTCCCAAAGCGCCTAGAACTGGAAATATTCTTCTTTTTCTCTACCACTGAACATTTCATGGTGTCTCTAAGTCATTCGTCTATGCTCTTCTCTCCAATTATCAGGACTCTTTTCATTTCACTCATATTTCCTCCCGGCCTAGATCTCATGTTCAGCCATTTTGAAATGTGCTCATAAATGCCAAGGATTTCTTCCCTTCACTGGCTTTCTACTGTCCGTGTTTTCCCAGCCCCAGTTGGCTCCTATTGCCGTTTCTCCCCTCCCACACGGCAGGGTATTGCTGGAGAAAGTCCCAAGGTCACGCTGGTTTGACCCAGTATAGATTCACAATTCCAAATGTCACCTGGCCTTCACCTGGGCTTTTTTTTTTTTTAGACGGAGTTTCCCTCTTGTTGCCCAGGCTGGAGTGCAATGGTGTGATCTCAGCTCACTGCAACTGGCTCACTGCAACCTCCACCTCCCAGGTTCAAGTGATTCTCCCGCCTCAGCCTCCCGAGTACCTGGTATTACAGGCGCCTACCACCACGCCTGGCTAATTTTTTGTATTTTTGGTAGAGAAGGGGGTTTCACCATGCTGGCCAGGCTGGTTTCGAACTTCTGACCTCAGGTGATATACCCGCCTCGGCCTCCCAAAATGCTGGGATTACAGGCATGAGCCACCGCGCCTGGCCTGGGCTCTTTTTGACGATGGCTTTCTATACAGTGTTGCCTAAGACTTCTCAACTCCCTCAAGCCCCAAATCCACCCCTGCCACGCTTATTATAAGACCTCATTTTCTACTTATAGGGAAGATGGAGGTCATTCAAGACCCCACCCCCACCCCTGCCATCACCTTTATCTTAGAATTAGTCCATATCTTTACCTTCTGTCTCTAGGAACATCTCTTCCCCTGCAGAAAGCACATGCCTCATCTCATCCCCTCCACTGATGACTCCTCTTATCCCTCATGTCCTTACCCTTTTTCTTTCTCCTAACTTCTTACCCTCTTCCCACAAACATGCTCAATTCTAAATCAACCTAAAAATAGAAAATCTTTTCCCGGCTGGGCACAGTGGCTCACACATGTAATCCTAGCACTTTGGGAGGCTGAGGCAGGTGAATTGCTTGAGTACAGGAGTTCCAGACCAGCCAAGGCAACAAGGTGAAATCCCATCTCTATAAGAAATATGAAAATTAGCTGGGTGTGGTGGTGGGCACCTGTAGTCCTAGCTACTCAGGAGTCTGAGGTGGGAGGATCACCTGAGCCCGGGAGGTTGAGGCTGCAGTGAGCTGTGATTGTGCCACTGCACTCCAGCCTGGGTGACAGAGTGAGACCCTGTCTCATAAAAAAATAAAACAAAATAAAAATACAGAAAATCTTTTCTGTATCTGCTTCTCCCTCAATGTGCTACCCCTTCTCTTTTTCCTGATACAACCAGAGTTTAGGGAGGAGTAATCTGTACTTAAAGCTCTCCCCCAACCTCCACTTCCAACTTATTTCCTCAACCACTGACCATTTGCTTCTATCCTCGTGGTGTTATTCATTTATGTATTCGCTCACTCAACAGATAGTTGTCAAGAACCCTCTGTATGCCAGTAATTGTCAAAACTTCCTTCTCAGAGAGTTTACCAGTTACCTCCTGATCCCATAGTTCTCAAACTTTGCCGTGCATTGGAATCACTTGGTATTTTTTTAAAATACTGATGCCTAAGTCCCACCCTGAGATATTCTGAATTAATTGGCCTGGGTGTGACCTGGGCTTCAGGATTTTTTTTGTTTTTTTTTGACAGAGTCCAGCTCTTTTGCCCAGGCTGGAGTGCAGTGGCGTGATCTTGGCTCACTGTAACCTCCGCCTCATGAGTTCAAGTGATTCTCCTGCCTCAGCCTCCCTAGTAGCTGGGATTACAGGTGCATGGCACCACGCCTGGCTAATTTTTGTATTTTTAGTAGAGATGGTTTTTCACCATGTTGGCCAGGCTGGTCTCGATCTCCTGACCTCAGGTGATCTGCCTGCCTCAGCCTCCCAAAATGCTGGGATTACAGGCGTGAGCCACCAGGCCCGGCCTGTCCTAATCTCCTAATGCAGGGTTTTTCAACCTCAGCGCAATTGCTGTTTGGGGCCAGGATTATTCTTCGTTGTTGGGGGTTTTCCTATGCATTGCAGAGTGTTTAGCAGCACCTATGTCCTCTAATTTCTAGATGATAAAAGCACACACATTTCCCTTCACAGTCATCACAAGCCAAAAATGTCTCCAGACATGGCCAGATGTCCCCTGGAAGTGGCAAAATAGGCCCTGGTTGAGAAGCACTGCCCTCGTGTCTTGAGTTCTCCTCCTCCTTGATCTGTAACATTGTGAAACCCCTCTTTCAGAAGTCTCTCGTTATTAAAAAAATTTTTTTATAGAGATGAGGTCTTGCTATATTGCCCAGGCTGGTCTTGAACCTCAGCCTCCCAAAGTGCTGGGAGTACAGGCTTGAGCCACTGTGCCTGGACTTTTTTTAAAAATATGGAACATTTCAGGCCAGGCGCGGTGGCTCACGCCTGTAATCCCAGCACTTTGGGAGGCCGAGGCGGGCAGATCACGAGGTCAGGAGATTGAGACCATCCTGGCTAACACGGTGAAACCCCGTCTCTACTAAAAAAAATACAAAAAATTAGCTGGGCGTGGTGGCGGGCGCCTGTAGTCCCAGCTACTCGGGAGGCTGAGGCAGGAAAATGGCGTGAACCCGGGAGGCGGAGCTTGCAGTGAGCAGAGATAGCGCCACTGCACTCCGGCCTGGGCAAAAGAGCAAGATTCTGTCTCAAAAAAAAAAAAAAAAAAAAGGAA
This sequence comes from Hylobates moloch, assembly GCF_009828535.3. NCBI lineage: Eukaryota > Metazoa > Chordata > Mammalia > Primates > Hylobatidae > Hylobates > Hylobates moloch. The sequence continues at coordinate 27,088,462 of NW_026652285.1, read as the reverse complement.
AAAATATGGAACATTTCACGAATTTGCACATCATCCTTGCACAGGGGACATGCTAATCTTCCTGTATGGTTCCAATTTTAGTAAATGTGCTGCTGAAGCAAGCACTCTCCTTTCCTTTGGCTTTCACAGCACTGTTCCCTGTGACTCAGTATGGAAGGACATAGTGATATTCAAAAGATGTTTGTAGAATGGATCTAGAAGTGCTCATGTGTATTTGGCTCACCTCTGATTGGCCACTTATCTGTAAGGGAGACTGGAAATATAATCTTTATTGTGGGTTTAGCATGAGTTTAGCTAAAGACCAGGGTTCTAGTCCTACAGTACTTCCAGGTCATACTTTTAACTTGTTTTCTCCTTCCCACTGCCTGGAAGTACAGTTACAGTAGTGTTAAGCCATCTTGGACAATGTGAGCAAAGGCATGACCCTGGGCTTGGTGGGGCAAAAAGATAGGAGGAACCTGAGTCTCTGACGTCCCAGAGCCACCACACCAACCCTAGGCTGCTTACTCTTGAATTATGTGAAAAAGAGAGAAAAGGCCAGGCGCGGTGGCTCATGCCTGTAATCCCAGCATGTTGGGAGCCCAAGGCAGGTGGATCACGAGGTCAGGAGTTCAAGACCAGCCTGGCCAAGATGGTGAAACCCCGTCTCTACTAAAAATACAAAAATTAGCCAGGTGTGGTGGCGGGCACCTGTAATCCCAGCTACTCGGGAGGCTGAGGCAGAGAATTGCTTGAACCCGGGAGGCAGAGGTTGCAGTGAGCCGAGATCGCGCCACTGCACTCCAGCCTGGGCGACAGAGTGAGACTTCATCTCAAAAAAAAGAGAGAGAGAGAGAGAGAAAATACCCTCTGTCTGGTTTAAGCTTACCATTAATTGGGTATCATGACTGCATTAACTGAACCTACATCCTAGTAAGTAGACCCAATCAGGTTCAACTTTCACTTTCAGCAGCTCTCAGATCTATATGTCCACTGAAACACTCCCAAGATCCAATCCCACATTTCAGCTACCTTCTGGACTCTCCAGCTGAATGTCCAACTAGAATCTTAAAACCTAGGATGTACATTTAAAACCAAAGTTGGCCGGGCGCGGTGGCTCATGCCTGTAATCTCAGCACTTTGGAAGGCTGAGGTGGGTGGATCACCTGAGATCAAGACCAACCTGGCCAACATGGTGAAACCCCATCTTTACTAAAAATACAAAAATTAGACAGGCGTGTTGGTGGGTCCCTGTAATCCCAGCTACTCGGGAGGCTGAGGCAGGAGAATCGCTTGAATCTGGGAGGAGGAGGTTGCAGTGAACAGAGATGGCGTCACTGCACTCCAGCCTGTGCGACAGAGCGAGACTCTGTCTCAAAAAAATAAATAAATAAATAAATAAAAAAGGGCAACCCATTTTCCAAGTCACCTAGGCTCCAAATCTGTGATGCCTCCCCTCTTATGACCTCTACATCCAATAAATAGCCCCCCAACAACCTTAGTCCCCTGCACTCTCTGCATGCCCCATATACTTCAACCAAATCAGACCACTTGCTTATCCCCATTCCTGAATATACCATTCTGCTTCTAGAACTATTGCAGATTCTGTACTTAACTCTACTGAAAGTCCATACCCAGTAGGCCCTTCTCTTTAAAGCCATGTCTGAGTCATCCCTCAGAAGTCCATCTCAAAGCCTTGTATGAGGTAGGTATGCAAATGTTTTTCAGATTGAAGAAATAAAGTGGTTTGCCCCAAGCCACGTGGCTAGTTACAAATGTTCTGCCATATGATGGAGTCTGCACATTCAGATGATAGACACTATATTTCCTCCTTTCATTATTGGGCTTACAATGTCATAAGGATATGGACTTCTTAGGAAAAGGTAGTGATTTGAGGAATTCTAAACTACAATTTAAATAACTGTCCTGCTATTTTGAGCCTTTGGCATACCATACACTATAATTTTGTCCCTGTGTCTGTGTAACACAAGATAACCGATATAAGTATTTTATATATGTTCATGGGTTAGATGTGAATCTTTATCCAAACATGCTGTAGCCTGCCTGATTCCTAATGGGCCAGGAAAGCATTTAGAATACTAAGATATATTTCCAATTGTGCTTGCTCAGATCAAATTGAGAATCATTGTGGGATTCCTGGGTGAATTTGAAACAAATCAGAGGGTACCACAGCCAATATTTGAGCCGTGTAGCTGGCTCTTACAATGAAATGTCTTAGCCAACATTGTTTGTGTGCTCATGATTTTTTTAAAAAGATGTGTGGAGCCATAGGAGAAAGAAAGCAAAGCAGTATTTATTGAGTACCTACTTAGGCAAGTGACTAGATACTTTGACCATTGTTACCATGACCCTAGAAAGTAGACAGGAACTACAAGAAGATACAGGGAGGTGGGGAGACAGGCAGCAAGGCCATTTGGCCAGACCTCAAATGATGGGGCCTCAATTTTGGTTGCTTTTCAGAGGCAAATTTGAGCAGGGCTGGTTTAAGCCTTGAACTATATCCTTCAGTTCTTTCTAAGAGCCATATTGCCCTCAGTTGCCAAGGTCTGATCTAGTCTTTCACAGTACCTGTAAATGCCAGCTGGGTTTGTGATCAAGAAACTGTTACCTTGGCCACTTAGGAGACAGCGCTCAGTTATTATAATTTCTGCTTATGATAACTTTCTTCCTCCGGAACACAGAGAAATATGCTCTTTGGGTGTCATTCAGCTATTTCTATAAATATAAAAGAAAAACTGATTAATTACACATACTCTTGTATATTATAAATTGCATATATAATGATATCTATTTTAATGTATTGGTTTATTATAGCTTGAAATTCCTGATTTATTTCTTAAATTCTTTATAATTTTCTACATTTCCCCTTTATTAGCTTTAAACATAATTTACATAAAACAGAACAATTTCACATTCAATTATGTTCTTATATACTTACGCTAGTATTTTTGGGTTTTGTTTCAGTTCTGTAATAATATTATTCAGATAAGTTTGATTTGTTTTTGTTTTTTTTTTTTGCTTTTTTTTGTTGTTTTGTTTTTTGTTGCTGTTGTTGTTGTTGTTTTTTGAGATGGAGTCTTGCTCTGTCGCCCAGGCTGGAGTGCCGTGGCACGATCTCACCTCACTGCAAGCTCCGCCTCCTGGGTCCACACCATTCTTTTGCCTCAGCCTCCCGAGTAGCTGGGACTACAGGCGTCTGCCACCACGCCCTGCTAATTTTTTGTATTTTTAGTAGAGACAGGGTTTCACTGTGTTAGCCAGGATGGTCTCGATCTCCTGACCTCGTGATCTGCCCGCCTTGGCCTCTTAAAGAGCTGGGATTGCAGGCGTGAGCCACCTTGCCCGGCCTAAGTTTTGTTTTGTTTTTTGAGACAGGGACCCACTCTGTCACCCAGGCTGGAGTGCAGCGGCACGATCACAGCTCACTGCAGGCTTGGACTCCTGGGCTCAAGCAATCCTCCCACCTCGGTCTCCCAAAGCACTGGGATCACAAGCAAAAAGCACCACACTCAGCCCCAGGATTTTTGAAACTGGAATTGAAGGAAGAAACCAGGCCTTCTTTGCTAGTGAAGCTAGATCCATGAGACATGAAAGATACCAAAAGCCATGATCCCCTCTCTGGGGAAAAAGCTGTACTGAAAGAAGAAAGCCAACATGGGGGGAGGGGGACAAACAAAACCAGGAGAAAATATCCTGGAGACATTTTAGTCCTTATTCCAGTTATCCCTTATTCTAGATGCCCTAGGATCCTACCACTACATTCTCCTTTTTGCCCAAGCTGAGTCAAGCCATCTTTATATAACTAGTAACTGGCAGAGCAAAGAGGCCTGGATGGGTAAGTCTGACTCCTGAGCCCATGCTGTTTTCGCTGCAGGAGACCAAGTTTCATCTAACCACTCAGATCTTGTCCCTGACAACATAGGAATGAACAGCACAAAGGTACCAAACCCAGCCCTTCAACTTCACGTGACTCATACCCACTTCAGCCTCAATCTTCCAAAGCATGTGGGAAGCTGCTGTTCTTACTGGTGTTGTGCATTTCAAGATGACACGTGCACCTAGGGGCATGGATTCGGAAGGAAATACTACACTCCCAGCTGTGTGTCTACACTGAACTTAGATGGGGTATGGTGAAAAATCAGCCCCACAAAGCCACACCCAGGCAAGTTTGTACATACTTGGAAGAGTGAGAGAATGTGGAAAATCTGAATTAAGGCAGAGGTAACAGGCCTCTACATGGTTATATGCTTTGCTGCTCCCAATATACTTTCCCACGTTATCTTGTTTTGAATCTTATGGCAATCCTGGAGGGACAAAGAGCAGGCACAGTATCAACTACATTTTACAGAAAAGAAAACTATGAAAAAAACAGTTGCCACAGTGCCAGGGGCAGAGCAGATGCTCAGTCAACTCTTTTCTCCATTCCATGCGGTTTGGATGCTCAGTGACCATACGATGCATGAACAAATGTGGCTCAGTGGCATGAAGCGACTCATCCAATGTGACACAGATAATAAGGGGGCAGAGGAGGCACTTAAACTTGGATTATCTCGCCCTGGGCCACACTACACAAAGCTACATCCCAAACTGTGAGCATTTCTACCTGCTTCTTGAATTCATGCACTGCAAGTTCAGAGACCTTAATTCCCCACTGCATGAAAGAGGCATTTCTCATGCCTGCCAGCCCTGCAGAAAATTCTTCAAATAAATGCTTGCTGGCCCTAGAAATTATTAGATCTTCTAGCATTGAAAGATATTGATTCTCAAGCAAGCTGTATCAGAAACCAATGGCTCGAGCACAAAAACGCTCAAGAAAAAAAAAAAAAGAATACCACAGGAGCTAGCAAATAATTTATGAACCAGACACGCGGCCCAGTCTCCTTTTGCTGCTCCCGGTGGCATTTGAAGCTAATTTGAGGAGGCAGCAGGACATTCCATTGCCTGAAACCCATGGAGGGGAAAACCCTGCCCTTCTATTAGTAGAAAAACATGATTTCTCCTGATGAGCACATGAAGATGATTCAGGCCTGTCATTGCTTTATTCCCTTCCCACCAGAAGAATATCAGTTCCGATATCACATGCAGAAATTAGATCAAAATGTAAATGGGGGCAGAGGCAGTGCTGTCACTTGGGGAATCTCCCTCAGCCGAAGTTGCAGAAGCTCTTCCTGCACCCACGGGGAGACATCTGTCATTGACTTTCCTGGCACCTGACAGATGCTCCTGTTCCCTGGGCAGGCAGAATCAGCTGGGTGTGAATATCTAACTCAAATCTGTCTTGGACCATCTGAGTTCCTGGCTAGATTCCAATCAGACCCAATCCTGAGGAAACAAATAGAATAATCCTCATGGGGAGATAATTTCCTCCTTTGGACAGACTCTTCCAGGTCAATCAAGACCAGCCTGGGATCCCTGTCAGCTTTGGGAAAACTGAGAACTCAAATGTATCCCAGGTCACAGGGTGGCTGGAGGTATTTGGTCATACAAGCAAGCAAGCAAATGAGAAAAGCAACTGAGCACCCAGTATGTGCTAGGAGCTGTGGAAGATTCAACAGTGGCAAAAAGCCTTCTTCTTCTTCTTCTTTTTTTTTTTTTTTTTTTTTTTTGAGACAGGGGTCTTGCTCCGTTGCCTAGGCTGGAGTGCAGTGGCACAATCATGGCTCACTGCAACCTCCCAGAAAAGTTTTTTTTTTTTTTGAGACAGTCTTACGCTGCCACCCAAGTTGGAGTGCAGTGGTGGTTGGAGTGCACTGCAACCTTTGCCTCCTGGGCTCAAGCAATCCTCCCACCTCAGCCTCTGGAGTACCTGAGACTACAGACTACAGGTGTGCGCCACCACACCTGACTAATTTTTTTTTTTTTTTAAATAGAGACAGGGTCTCACTATTTTGCCCAGGCTGGTCTCGAACTCCTGGACTCAAGTGATCCACCCGCCTTGGCCTCCCAAAGTGCTGGGATTACAGGTGTGCACCACTGTGCCTGGCTGGGAAAAGCCTTCTTTTTATAATCTATAGAGGAGGTAAATCACATAATGGCAATTGATTCATTTAATAGACATTCTTAGAACATCCACCAAGAACAAGTACCAGGAAAGATGAGAACATGTTGGAACGGATTTTTTTTACCTTTTGTAGAGACAGAGTCTCACTATGTTGCCCAGGCTAGTCTCAAACTTCTGGGCTTAAGCAATCCTCCAGCCTTGGCCTCCTCAAGTGCTGGCATTACAGGCTTGAGCCACCATGCCCGGCCAGGAAAGGATTTTCAAGCAGGGCTTCTTAGGACAGCTAAACTTTGGTTGATCACTCAAACCTCAAGTGAAGAGACTGGATTTTAAATCATGTCAGTCCCCCTACGTTGGTAAGCAGTCTCCAGATAATTTATTGATACTTGCCAAAATCATCAAGAGACGAACTTAGAAATCAGAAGGCCAAGTTGACCATTTATAATGAGGGCAAAGCTTTCCAGTGCTAGCAGGACTCCAGCCTAAAATTACACAGGCTCAGCCGGGCGCGGTGGCTCACGCCTGTAATCCCAGCACTTTGGGAGGCTGAGGAGGGCAGATCACGAGTTCAGGAGATCAAGACCATCCTGGCTAACACGGTGAAACCCCATCTCTACTAAAAATACAAAAAATTAGACGGGTATGGTGGTGGGTGCCTGTAGTCCCAGCTACTCGGGAGGCTGAGGCAGGAGAATGGCGTGAACCCGGGAGGCAGAGCTTATAGTGAGCCGAGATCACACCACTGCACAGAGCGAGACTCCGTCTAAAAAAAAAAAAAAATTACACAGGCTCTAGGACCACGTGTCCGTGTCATAGGGCACTATTTTAAAAGGAAAGACTTTTGTAGAACACTAGGAAAGGAGCCATTTGTAACCCTCTTGTAAAAGACTAGGACAAATGAAAATTAATTGCAAGCCCTTAGGGGTAACCGAAACCCTTACAATACAATAATACACTTTGGTGCATAAAATCATAATGGCATTCCAAAGAGGCCTGAGCACAGATATCAGCACAGCTTCTCCTGCACACTGGGACATCCAACAGGGGCAATTGTTCCCATGTTTTCTCACCAGTCACTCATTAACATCCACTTGTCTGGCCAAGTCACTCAGGAGATGCCTGACTCCTACTAACTCAGAAAAACCTGGAACATGTGGCAAGCTCTGCAGGCAAAAGATGTTTATTGGGCCGGGCATGGTGGCTCACGCCTGTAATCCCTGCACTTTAGGAGGCCGAGGTGGGCGGATCACTTGAGGTCAGGAGTTGGAGACCAGCCTGGCCAATATGGTGAAACCTCTGTCTCCACTAAAAATACAAAAATTAGCTGGGCATGGTGGCACATGCCTGTAGTCCCAGCTACTCAGGAGGCTGAGGCAAGAGAATCGCTTGAACCCGGGAAGCAGAGATTGCAGTGAGCTGAGATGGTGCCACTGCACTCCAGCCGGGGTGTCACAGCAAGACTCCATCAAAAAAAAGAAGAAGGAGAAGAAGAAGAAGTTGTTTATTGATTGCAGGGAAGTAATCTGTTTGGTGAGTGAAAGGGGCAGTACTCAGTCCTTATTCTGATTTCCAGTTCAAATCTGAGAAGATTACAGGGCTAGAAAAAATGTATCTGTCTTCAGAAATTCTGGAAAAATTGCAAGAAGGCAACATTTTGAAAAAGCTTTTTGAGCCAAGAACAAACTTGAGTCCACATGCCTTTTTCTAGCCTTTTCTCTCTCTCTCTTTTTTTTTTTTTTTTTGAGATGGAGTTTTGCTGTTGTTGCCCAGGCTGGAGTACAGTGGTGGGATCTCAGCTGACTGCAATCTCCGCCTCCCGAGTTCAAGCAATTCTTCTGCCTCAGCCTCCAGAGTAGCTGGGATTATAGGTGCCGCCACCATGCCTGGCTAATTTTTTGTATTTTTAGTAGAGACAGGGTTTCATCATGTTGACCAGGCTGGTCTCGAACTCCAGACCTCAGGTGATCCACCCACCTCGGCCTCCCAAAGTGTTGGGATTACAGGTGTAAGCGACCGCACCCCGCCCCAGCACCTGGCGCTTTCTCAAGGAATCCCCTGCTGAGGCTGGCTGCTTCCTTTACTGCTAAAAGGATTTGCCTGACCTAACTTCTTTGAGCCTCAATTGTGTTACCTGCACAGTAAGATAATAGGTAGTGCTTACCTCACATGCTGCCTGAGGATTAGATGTGTTAACGCTGGTGAAGTGATTGGACAGAACTTAGCACATAACACTCAGCCAGTGTTAGAGATGACACCGCCATCACCATCATTATTTCTGGTATTTCCAACTGTCCTTGTCTCCCTCACAGCCAGTTCTTCGCCAATCCTTTTCTTTCTCAGTCACTATTTATTAGTAATTTGGAAATATTTTCCATGGCTCCTGTTTTTGTCCTCTGCACATATTTTTCCATATATTAATCATATGTTATTTCCAAATATTACTTTAATAGCAAGAGCCTAACAAGGTCATTTTCACAACCCCCTTATCTTGTGTTAGTGATCAGCGAACTGAATGTCACACAGGCTAGAGGTAATTATGACTTTATTTACAAAACAGCTGACATTGAAGAGCTGTATTTGAAAGACCAAAGTAACCAACCATCTTGGGTTGCCTAGGACTGACTGGGTTCCCAGGATACAGGATCTTTAGTGCCCAAATCAGGGAAGTCTTGTGCAAACTGGGATAAGTTGGTCACCATATGCAGAAGAGCATAATGTAGGCTCTGGAAACTGGATTCAAATTCTTTTTTTTTTTTTGGAACGTGGTGGCTGAAGGAGGCAGAGCTGTGGAGGAGCCCAGTGTCTGAGCTCTTCCCCCACCCCACTTAGTCCTGCCTTCCTGGATTCAAATTCTGACTCTGCTGTTTCCTAACTGTGTAACCTTGGACAAATTACTTAACTTCTCTGAGCCTCAGTTTTCTCATCTGTAAAATGGAGATAATACAAGTACCTACACAGGATTGTTGTGAGAATTAAATGAGTTAATAAATGTAAACACAGCTCAAGATATTGTCTGGGACATAGTATCTACATGACATATGTCACCCACTATTACTGATTCAAAGTTGTGTAATATCAAAGCACAATCTGAATGTACAATAAAATCCCTGTTATTAGCTGAGTGAAGTGGCCCACACCAATAATCCCAGCTACTCTGGAAGCTGAGGTGGGAGGATTGCTTCAGGCCAGGAGTTCAAGCCTGCAGTGAGTTGTGATCATGCTACGGCACTCCAGCTTGGGTTACAGAGTGAGACCCTGTCTCTCTCTCTCTCTGTTTTTTTTTTTTTTGGAGACAGAATTTCACTTTTGTTGCCCAGGCTGGAGTGCAATGGTGTGGTCTCTGCTCATTGCAAATTCCACCTCCTAGGTTCAAGCGATTCTCCTACCTCAGCCTCCTGAGTAGTTGGGATTACGGGCGTCCGCCACCATGCCCAGCTAATTTTTGTATTTTTAGTAGAGACAGGGTTTCACCATGTTGGTTAGGCTGGCCTCAAACTCCTGACCTCAGGTGATCCACCCACCTCGTCCTCCCAAAGTGTTGGGATTACAGGTGTGAGCCACCGCAACCGGCTGAAACCCTGTCTCTTAAAAAAAATAAAATAAAATCTCTGTTGACCAGACACATTCTAACGTGTATCTTTTTTTTTTTTTTTTTTTTTTTTTTTAGAAGGGGGTTTTTTCTTTTGCCCAGGCGGCGGGAGGGCGGTGGCACGATCTCTGCTCACTGCAAGCTCTGCCTCTTGGGTTCATGCCATTCTCCTGCCTCAGCCTCCCGAATAGCTGGAACTACAGGCGCCTGCCACCACGCCTGGCTAATTTTTTTGTATTTTTAACCAAAAATATATATATTTTTTATTTTAGTACTCCCCTTTTAACTGGAAGTACAAAAGCAGAACAAGCCAATAGTTTGTTCTACCCAAATGTAAAGTCCAGGCTTAGTCTTAGGTGTTGCTATGGTTTTAGCCCAAATCACTTACATACATTTGCTGTCGTGTATATCATTGCTGATGCTGAACATAATCACGCCAAAGCAAACCCCTTGATACTGAATCAAAAAGTATCCATCCCATCATCTTTACTACACTCTTCTAGCATCATGGGCCAGGACAATGTAGAAAGATTTACAGCGGGCGCGGTGGCTCACGCTTGTAATCCCAGCACTTTGGGAGGCCGAGGCGGGCGGATCACGAGGTCAGGAGATCGAGACCACGGTGAAACCCCGTCTCTACTAAAAAAAATACAAAAAATTAGCCGGGCGTGTTGGCGGGCGCCTGTAGTCCCAGCTACTCGGAGAGGCTGAGGCAGGAGAATGGCGTGAACCCGGGAGGCGGAGCTTGCAGTGAGCCGAGATTGCGCCACTGTACTCCAGCCTGGGCGACAGAGCGAGACTCCGTCTCAAAAAAAAAAAAAAAAAAAAAAAGATTTACAATAGGCCGGGCATGGTGGCTTACGCCTGTAATCCCAGCACTTTAGGAGGCCAAGGCAGGCAGATCACCTGAGGTCGGGAGTTCGAGACCAGCCTAACCAACATGGAGAAACCCCATCTCTACTAAAAATACAAAAAAATTAGCCGGGTGTGGTGGCACATGTCTGTAATCCCAGCTACTTGGGAGGGTGAGGCAGGAGAATCGCTTGAACTCAGGAGGCAGAGGTTGTGGTGAGCCGAGATCACGCTATTGCACTCCAGCCTGGGCAACAAGAGTGAAACTCCATCTCAAAAAAAAAAAAAAAAGAAAAAATTTACAGTAGGCCAGGCCAGGTGGCTCATATCTATAATCCCACCACTTTGGTCACTTGAGGCCAGGAGCTTGAGAACAACAATTTGGGTGACAAAGTTAAACCTCATCTTTACGTTTATTGTGGCACTTTTCACAGTAGCAAAGACTTGGAACCAAGCCAAATGTCCAACAATGATAGACTGGATTAAGAAAATTTGGCACATATACACCATGGAATACTATACAGCCATAAAAATGATGAGTTCATGTCCTTTGTAGGGACATGGATGAAGCTGGAAACCATCATTCTCAGCAAACTATCGCAAGGACAGAAAACCAAACACCACATGTTCTCACTCACAGGTGGGAATTGAACAATGAGAACACATGGACACAGGAAGGGGAACATCACATACCGGGGCCTGTTGTGGGGTTGGGGGAGTGGGGAGGGATAGCATTAGGAGATACACCTAATGTTAAATGATGAGTTAATGGGTGCAGCGCACCAACATGGCACATGTATACATATATAACTAACCTGCACATTGTGCACATGTACCCTAAATCTTAAAGTATAATAAAAAAAAAAAACCCTCATCTTTACAAAAAAAAAAAAATCTAATTAGCCAGATATGTAGTCCCAGCTACTCAGGAGGCTGAGCTGAGAGGATCACCTGAGCTTGGGAGGTCGAAGCTGCATGCAGTAAGCCCTGATTGCACCACTGCACTCCAGTCTGGGTGACAGCAAGATGCTGTCTCAAAAAAATAAAAAATAAAAATAAATAAAAATTTACAAGAAGCATTCTAAAAAAAGAGGTTTTTTTTTTTTTTTTTTGATGGAGTTTTGCTCTTGTTGCCCAGGCTAGAGTGCAATGGCGTCCTTTCGGCTCACTGCAACCTCTGCCTCCTGAGTTCAAGAGATTCTCTTGCCTCAGCCTCCCAACTAGCTGCAATTTACAGGTGCCTGCCACCACACCAAGCTTATTTTTGTATTTTTAGTAGAGATGGGGTTTCGTCATGTTGGCCAGGCTGGTCTCGAACTCCTGACCTCAGGTGATCCACCTGCCTCAGTGTCCCAAAGTGTTGGGTATTATGGGCGTGAGCCACTGGGCCTGGTCTAAAAAAAGAGATTTTTGTTAGCCCTCCTTTAACCAGAAAAATCCATTATCTGGAACTTCGCCCATTCCCAAACATATATAAGCTTTTTTAAAAAAAATTTTAGCCAAAGAAACCCTAAATCCATGCTGTAGTATAGAAAATGATTCTGGATTGGGCCGGGTGCGGTGGCTCATGCTTGTAATCCCAGCACTTCGGGAGGCCGAGGCAGGCAGATCACGAGGTCAGGAGATCGAGACCACGGTGAAACCCCGTCTCTACTAAAAATACAAAAAAATTAGCCGGGTGTGGTGGCAGGCACCTGTAGTCCCAGCTACTCGGAGAGGCTGAGGCAGGAGAATGGCGTGAACCCGGGAGGCAGAGCTTGCAGTGAGCCGAGATTGCGCCACTGCACTCCAGCCTGGGAGACAGAGTGAGACTCCATCTCAAAAAAAAAAAAAAAAAAAAAAAAAGATTCTGGATTAATGGGAATAGCTCTACCACAACCCCAATCTATCTGTGCATCAGCATTTTCTTCCTTTTTTCTAAAGAGGATATTCTTTTTAATCTGGACACATCTGTCTGTGACAAACATGGTCCCTGAACAGGACCATGCATTCAACAAACACTGAGAGTATTTTATGTTTCAGGCACTCTTCTTGCAGGCGCTGATGATAAGCACTGGAAAACAAGACAGAAATATCTCTGCTCTCATAGAGCTTCCAATCTGGCCACAAATCAATAAGTAAACAGGATGGTGTTTGATAGTATGGGGTGGAAAGGTGTGATACCTTTCCTCACCTTCTATCATAAGGGCCATGGCTGACACTCAAAACAAAAGACAGATTAACAAGAGAAAAGGATAACAAATGAATTTAATCAAAGTTTTACATGATACGGTTGCCTTCAGAAATAATGACCCATAGACCCAGGGAAAACTATTTTGACACTTAGATTCTATAAAGAATGGATAGCCATGTAGAAGTGGTTGCACAAAAGGATAAGATCTAGCCAGGAGTAGTAGCTCATGTCTGTAATTCCAGTATTTTGGGAGGCTGAGGCAGGGGAATTGCTTAAGCCCAGGAATCCAAGACCAGCCTGGGCAACATAGTGAGACTCTTGTCTCTACAAAAAAAAAAAAAAAAAATTAATTAGCTAGGCATGGTGGTGTGTGCCTGTAGTCCCAACTACTCAGGGGGCTTAGGTGGGAGGATTGCGTAAGTCCGGGAAGTTGAGGCTGTAGCGAGCCATGATCGTGTCACTGCACTCTAACTTGGGCAATAAAGTGAGACACTTTCTCAAAACAGAAAGAAAGAAAGAAAGAAAAGAGTATGATCTAATGGCAATAGACTGAGGGAGAAAACCCAGCAAGATCCATCCATTCAGATTCTTCCTGGCCTCTCTGTGTAGCATTTTTTCCCCCTTCCCTCCCCAGTTTGTATGAGGCAGGACCCCTCTGGAATGAGGGTTTTCCAGGGAGAAGGAAGAGAGTGACCTTTCTAAGTTTTATGTCTTATCTTACTTTGGGAGAGAGGGGTTCTGGCTTCTTTTTTTTTTTTTTGAGACGGAGTCTCGCTCTGTCGCCCAGGCTGGAGTGCAGTGGCGCAATCTCGGCTCACTGCAAGCTCCGCCTCCCGGGTTCACGCCATTCTCCTGCCTCAGCCTCTCCGAGTAGCTGGGACTACAGGCGCCCGCCACCACGCCCGGCTAATTTTTTTGTATTTTTAGTAAAGACGGGGTTTCACCGTGGTCTCCATCTCCTGACCTCGTGATCTGCCCGCCTCGGCCTCCCAAAGTGCTGGGATTACAAGCATGAGCCACGCGCCTGGCCGGTTCTGGCTTCTATGTGCTGCCTTCGGGAAGAGAAATTCTCCACTTCAGGGGAGAAAAAGGGGTGGAAGACAGGAGGGCAGGAGAAAGTCGGACAGACTTTGCCTCTGAGGCCTTCCAGTCTCCTTTAATTCAAAGCACTCAGCATGCCAAAGTGCCATATTTTGGGGGTATCACTTTCTGAGCCCTGACAATAGCAATAATGGTTATGGCCATTCATTCATTCATCCAACATTCATTCAAATAAGCTGTAGTGAGCATCAACAATGGGCCAGGCACTGTGCTAGATATTGGAGACACATCAATGAGCAAAGCCTGACAGAGATCCCTGCTCACTGGACCTTATGTTCCAGCTCCTAGAGATGACAGTTGTTGTGGAGTTGGAGGTGGGAATCCTATTTTAGAAGCAGTGGGCAGGGGGTGCTTCTTTGAGAAAGGAACTTTAGCTGAAGGGGGAGCCTCTCCAAGAGCCTGGTAAGGAGAACAGCAGGTACAAAGGCCCTGAGGCAGGAAGGCAGCTTCCAGGAATAGAAAGGAGGCTAGTGGGCAGAGTGCAGTGGCTCACACCTATAATCCCAGCACTTTGGGAGGCCGAGGTGGGCAGATCACTTGAGGTCAGGAGTTTGAGACCAGCCTGGCCAACAGGTGAAACCCTGTCTCTTCTAAAAATACAAAAATTAGCCGGGTGTGGTGGTGCATGCCTATAATCCCAGCTACTCAGGAGGCTGAGGCAGGAGAATCGCTTGAACCTGGGAGATGGAGATTGCAGTGAGCCAAGATCACGCCACTGCACTCTAGCCTGGGTGACAGAGCGAGACTCCATCTCAAAAAAAAAAAAAAGAGGCTAGTGAAGCTGAAGCAAAGCTTCGCGGAACTCATACTTTGTGAAAAAATTCTCAGGTCCCCCAAACTTTTGTTTTTTTTTTTGAGATGGAGTCTCTCTCTGTCGTCCAGGATGGAGTGCAGTGACGTCATCTTGACTCACTGCAACCTCTGCCTCCCAGTTCAAGTGATTCTCCTGCCTCAGCCTCCCCAGTAGCTGGGACTACAGGCACCCACCACCACACCCAGCTAATTTTTGTATTTTTAGTAGAGACGGGGTTTCATCATATTGGCCAGGCTGGTCTTGAACTCCTGACCTTGTGATCTGCCCACGTCGGCCTCCCAAAGTGCTGGGATTACAGGCATGAGCCACCGCTCCTGCCCCAGGTCCCCACACTTTCAAACTGTAGTTGGACAGGAGGATCTGGGGCACTGGGGAGGAGGAAAGCTTTCACTTCCTTCTACTTACCTAGTTCCTGTGCCCGGGACAGGACCCTGAAAGGAACAGAACAGTTCTCTAATCCCAAACTCCCAGGGAAGTGAGAGTGCTGGTGAGGAGACACTGGTGTGCTACTCCCTGCCATGTTGGGAGCCAGTCATCCCTCTCCAAACTTCAGAGGCTTCCTCTGCTGGGTGCATTACCTTTCCCTTTCTGGAGAGAGTAGAGGCACCCTGCCACGTGCTGTAATAGGTATACTAAATTTTTCCAGCATCCGAACACCGCCTCTCACTTCCCTGCTTTGTTAGAGCTCTGATTTTTTTTCTGCCCCCAGGTGCGGAACGACGTGTGATAAGCTGGGTTTTGATCTGCTTTCGTTAGGTCTGTTTGTTTTCTCCACTTAGAGAATTCCTCCCACCCCCTAAGCAGCCTAGACAAATCCATTTCAGTCTTGTGTATTTGCCACCTCTGGGTGTGAGGGCCAACAACTGGCAAAGGCATCTCCACAGGGCGGCCAGCAGCCACCCTGCAAAGGTGTAACATAATGCTTTTGGGGGTAATTTACACTGAAAGGACATGTTGAAAGTTATTCTTAATTTGCAGCTTGCTGGCATTTCACACAATGGTAAAACTCAGTGGTACTCCCAGAAAGGGGCCCTTCTAGGCCAGGTCACTGATACCTTTTGTATCTCTCTCTCTCTCTCTCTCACACACACACACACACACACACACACAGACACACACACACACACAACTGTTAATTGCCACCTTTCCATTTGCTTTAGAGGGAAAAGGGAGTTCAGAACCACACCCCAGAACTGGCAGGCAGAACAGGGTGGGTCAGGGCCTTCTCTTCAACATTCACTTATGTAAGAATGACCCACCCTCCCTCGCCCTAGGGCTCAGCACTTCCTCTGCTTCCCAGCCACTTCTGGGAAGGCTCTCCCTTCCCCAAGGGTGCTGAGAAACTGGCTTCTTAAAGTGCAAGAGAATGTAGGAGAAGCCCCATCTTAAATTAGGTTGGACAGCTGCCTTCTTAGAATAGCAGGTTTTCAGAAGCTAATGGGGTTAATATCTTCTGTTTCCATGAACAGCTTCGAGAGAGGCTTCTACATAGAGATAGAGGACCCCAGTAAAGCAGGATCCCAATGCCTAGTCCTGGGAAGAGACATTGGGTTCCCCAAAAGATGGTTTAGAGAGGCTTCCCCCCGTCCTGTAATCAGCCAGCCCTGCTCCCTGACTTTGATGGATGCTATCGATTGATACTGACTGTTCCCTAGTCTTTTGTAAAGGGCAAGCCCCCCTCTTACCCTACATGTTTTCACCCTTTGTGCCCTACTGGATAGAAATTTTGAAGCCACACTAGTACAAATAATAATAGCAATAGCTTGGAAGCTGATTAAGACCATCTGCCATCCACACTCTCAACCCCAAAGTATTTTATGTTTATAGAATGCTTCATAATTTATACATCCTTTTCCCCCTAAGTTATTGATTTAATTTCATGATGAACCCATGAGATAATAGTTCAGGGCTAGTAGCCCCATTTTACTACAGAAATAAATGTAGTAAAATAAATGGAATATTCCAGAAATAAACAACTCATAATTTTTAAATTACATCCTGTTCTGAATAGCATGATGAACTCTCACACCTTCTCGCTGTGTCCTGCCTGAGACTTAAGTCACCCCTTTGTCCAGTGTATCCATGCTGTACATTGGACAATGTACAGAGGAAACTGATTCTCAGAGAGGTTAAGTAACTTGTCCAAAGTCATCAAGCTAATACAGGAAGTGGTGAAATAGGGAACCGGATCCAAGCTTCTCAATTCCTAGTTCAAAAGGCTGAACCCTGTGTCGCCTCTGCTCCGTGTAACCTCAGCTGCTCCTCCACCCACATCTCTGTAGTTGGCAAACGGAGACCACATGTGCTTAGATTGTCTGGGGGAAGAGGGAGAACTGACTTTCCCTTGGGAGGTGGTGGAGCATGCTGTCAGTGACAGCCTCATTAGGATGATTAAATCGTCCTGTGCTGGTGACAGATTGTAAGACTGGAGGCAGGTGGACAATGAACTGAGTGAGCCTCTGGGATGGCTCAACCCACATGAACCATATACCATCAGGAGCTGGCAGAGCCCACTGCTCCTCAGCATCTCTGGGGACAAGACAGTCTGGGGCTCTGATGAGCCAGATGTTATGACCTGCCATTTGCATCTAAAATTCCTCATTTCCTGGCGTGGATTGATGGAAGGGGCATAAAGGGGTGGTATAATGGGTTTGGCACGCTCAGTTCCTTTTCGAACCCCATTTAGGGCAGCCTCAGGGAGGAAGTTTCCCAAAGGTTAAATGACTTTAGGTGACAGCAGGTATACAATTGGACAACTTGGCTAAGAAGTGTTGGAGGCCTGTGAAGGGGCAATTCGGCAGAATCCATCAGGCATTCAAACAAATGAATTTATTCTACAAACATATTCTCTCATGGGCCAAATAAAGTGTTCATGAAGACATTCACTACAGCATTTGTCCAGGTATTGAACAAATGCCTAAGAAGCATTGAAGAAAGCGCAGAGGACATAACAAAGTAGCTGCCCTCATGGGCTTTCATTCAGGAGAGGGATCATTTATTCATTCATTCATTTTTTTTTTTTTCTAGAGACAGGGTCTCTGTTGCCCAAGCTGGAGTGCAGTTGCACAATCATAGCTCACTGCAGCCTCAAACTCCTGAGTTCAAGCGATCCTCCCACCTCAGCCTCCAAAGTAGCTGGGACTACAGGCGTATGCCAGCATACTCAGCTAACTATTTTTTTTTTAATTTTGTGTAGAGATGAGCCTCACTTTGTTGCCCAGGCTGGTCTCAAACTCCTAGGCTCAAGCAATTCTCCCACTTCAGCCTCCCAAAGTGCCCAGAGGTTTTGAGCCACAGCACTCTGTCTCAATAAATCTTTACTGAGCCCCTACTATGTACCAGGCTTTGTTCTAGGATAGGGTTGTCGGATAAAATACAGGTCTCTGTTAAATTTGGATTTCAGATAAACAGCAACATTTTGTTTAGTATTACTATTCCTCAGATATCCTACCCTTTTAGATCATAAGTATGAAACGTGTTTATACTAAGGAATTACAGTAGTCCCCTGTTATCGTGGGGGGATACTTTCCAAGACCCCAAGTAAATGCCTGAAACTGCAGATAGTAGCAAATCCTCTATATACTATGCTTTTCTCCCCATACATACCTATGATAAAGTTTAATTTCTAAATTAGGTACAGTAAGAGAGATTAGCAACAACAATAATAAAATAGAATAATTATGACAATATGCCAGCATCACTACTCTTGCACTTTGGGGTCATTTATTAAGTAAAATAAGGGTTATTTGAACACAAGCACTGCAATACTGAAATAGTCAATCTGATAACCTAGACAGCTACAAAATGACAAACAGGCAAAGAGCATATACAGCATGGATTCGTTGGACAAAGGGGTGACTTAAGTCCCAGGCAGGCCACAGTGGGAAGGTGTGAGATTTCATCACACTAGTCAGAACAGCATGTAATTTAAAAATTACGAGTTGTTTATTTCTGGAATTTTCCATTTAATGTTTTCAGACTGCAGTTGACCATGGGTAACTGAAATCCCAGAAAGTGAAACTATGGATAAGGGGGTTCTACTGTGTTCCTTGTTATCTGCATTTCAAATTCAAAATTGAAATTTCAAATTAAAAAATCGAATCTCAAATTCAAAACTGGGCAGCTTGTATTTTAATTTGCTCAATCTGGCAAGCCTATTCTAAGAGCACTGTTTATAGAAGGAAAGGTTAGGGAATAACCTAAGTGTCCATCAATAGGGGACCTGTGAAGTGAATTATGGTAAATCCAAACAACAGGAAACTGTTACCAAAGAAATAATGAGATAGATTTATATGATGACTTGGAATTCTTTCCAAAATGCATAGTTAGGTGAAAAGAGGAAGGTTCAAAATAGTGTACAACTTATCCCACCATCTGGTAAAGAACAATAAATATGGAGATATGTACATATATTTCATCAAAGCATAGACTTTCTGCAAGATGCTCAGAGATGGGTAGCAGTGCTTGCTTCTGCAGAAAGGGAACAAGAAAACTAGGGAATAGGCTGGGCGTGGTGGCTCACACCTGTAATCCCAGCACTTTGGGAGGCTGAGGCAGGCAGATCACCTGAGGTCAGGAGTTTGAGATGAGCCTGACCAACATGGAGAAACCCCATCTCTACTAAAAATACAAAATTAGCTGGGCGTGGTGGCGTATGCTTGTAATCCCAGCTACTCGGGAGGCTGAGGCAGGAGAATCGCTTAAACCCAGCAGGCAGAGGCTACAGTGAGCCGAGATTGCATCATTGCACTCCAGCCTGGGCAACAAGAGCGAAACTCCGTCTCAAAAATAAATAAATAAATAAATAAAAATAAAAATAGCCGGGCGCGGTGGCTCACGCTTGTAATCCCAGCACTTTGGGAGGCGTCAGAGTCGAGACCCGGTAGACCTTTTTAAAATACACAAAATTACCCGGTTGGTGGGGGGCCTGTAGTCCCAGTATCGAGGTGAGGCAGAGATGGGTGAACCGAGGAGTTTGAGTGAGCCGATTCGCCATGATCCAGCCTGGGGCCAGGGGATCGTCTCAAAAAAAAAAAAGAAAAAGAAAACTAGGGAATAATAAGGAAGCATTAACCTACACCCAGGCTGGAGTGCAATGGCGCAATCTTGGCTCACTGCAGCCTCAACCTCTGGGTTCAGGTGATCCTCCCACCTCAGCTTCCCAAGTAGGGACTACTCGTGTGCACCCCCATGCCCAGCTAATTTTTGTATTTTTTGTAGAGTAGGGGGTTTTCCATGTTGCTCAGGCTGGCCTTCTGTACCTTTTGAATTTTGAAATATATCTATACTTAGCTGATTTTTTTCTTTTCTTTTTTTTTGAGACAGGGACTCTGTTGCCCAGGCTGGAGTGCAGTAGTACGATCTCAGCTCACTGCAACTTTCGCCTCCCAGGTTAAAGTGACCCTCTCACCTCAGCCTCCTGAGTAGCTGGGACTACAGGCGCACACCACCACACCTGGCTAATTTTTGTATCTTTTTGGTAGAGATGGGGTTTCACCATCTTGGACAGGCTGGTCTCGAACTCCTGAGCTCAAGTGATCTGCCCGCTGTTAGGTCTATGACTACGCCAGTTGTCATGCTGAGGTCCGAGGGAAGTGGGTGGATGAGCAGAAAGAATACTCGGGAGGCTGTAGGCAGGTGAAAGATTATTTTATTCAGCAGCAACTTTCATTAACAACTTTCTCACACTATCCTCCCTGTCTCAGCTGCTTAGTACAACGGCTGTCACACGCAGCTGCACAGCTGGCTCTCCCTTGCCTTCCGGGTCAGAGGCTTAACTCTTTCTCTCTCTGGGCACAAGCAAGCCGAGCTGTGTCCTGGCTCCCTCCTGTCCATCTCGCAGATGCACTGTCTCTCTTTCTCTGGGTGTGAGCACCTGTACAGTGTCAGCAGGGCAATTATACCTTTATAGACAATAGTGGCGTAGGGTCAAGGGATGGCTTTCCCATGTTATGGCTATATGGCTGTGATAATATATGGAGTTGTATGCCTGCGAGTTATGCAGGATGTAAACATCCTACCTTGGCCTATCCTTGACCAGCGCACAGCCATGTTCTTTATACCCTTCTTGGCCTCCCAAAGTGCTGGGATTATAAGAATGAGCCACTGAGCCTGGCAGTAACTGATTTTTTTTAAGCAAACTTTTTATCTGTATGTGTTTTCAGATATCTTGGCTGATGGGCCTGTAAGACACTTGGACAGAGTTGCCATAGCCTCCTTAAGGATTTTGGGATGGCCCCAGAAAGAACAGAATGAACTTGGCGAATCACCTAAGTTCAACATAAAGAACTGGGAATGGGGACCACGGCACACACTCACGGCTGGTTACAGAATTTTCAGGGGCCAGTATAAACTGTATGACTCTGGCCAGGCGTGGCGGCTCATGCCTGTAATCCCAGCACTTTGCCAGGCTGAGGTGGGTGGATCACTTGAGGTCAGGAGTTTGAGACCAGCCCAGGCAACATGGTGAAACCCCGTCTCTACTAAAAATACAAAAATTAGCCAGGCGTGGTGGCAGGTGCCTGTAATCCCAGCTACTCGGGAAGCTGAGGCTGGAGAATCGCTTGAACCCAGGAGGCAGAAGTTGCAGTGAGCTGAGATCGCGCCATTGCACTCCAGCCTGGGTGACGAGCAAAACTCCGTCTCAAAAAAAAAAAAAAAAAAAGGATGACTCCCTGTTTCTAAATTATTAAGAAGTTTAAATGGTGACAGCAGAGCATTAAATCAAGCAGGGGGGTCCTTCTAAACATGGGGCCCTGCTTAACTGCACAGGTCACACATCAATGGTGCTGGCCTTGCACACATACGGTGGCCAGTCACTCAGAAAGGGGCAGTTTTGCCGTAAGACATCCCAGTCCTGCAAAGCTGAGAAAAACCCACAGCTGCTGCTAGGTTTCCTTTCACAAGCACACCTGGGAACCTAATTCTTCACAGAGCCATTTTCCACATGCACCACCACTCTGGTTATGAGTTCAGAAGAGAAACCACAGCAATAAAATAAACACAAATCAAAGCCAACCGTGTTAATAAAATGGATCCAAAGGGTCAGTGTGGCAGGAAGGACATGAGATTTCAGACAGCTTTAGTATCTTCCTGGACAAATTACATGAACTGCTGTCAGAGGTACCCCCAAAGTTCATGCAAAATATGCCTCCTGGCTCATTTAACTCCCATTTCTTTGACAGTAAATTATTAACGGAACAAGCTCGAGCTGGCAGAGTTGTTATCTCAACATAGGCCTGATGTCCACACAGAAAATTGCTCAATAATTTGTACTGGTGACCCAGCACTAAATTCATTCCCTGAGCACTGGCACCAGGGCACCAGACTGCAGGGGGAAAAGATCCCCAAGACAGCATCCTGCTTCTGTTTGGAGTGGAGTGTAAAGTCCCCATCGAGGGGCCAAAGGTGACCCTGCAGCCTCAGAGCAGCAGCCCATAACCCAGGTGTTGGTGACTTCATAAGGCCAAGGACACAAGAGGGGCCCATAGAAGCCTCTGGCAGGTGAGAAGGAGAGACAGGGAAAAGAAAGAAAAAGACTTGATGAGAGGACAGCGCAAGATGAAGAGAGGAGGGGATGGAACAAGAAAGAGGAAAACTTCTCTCGTTGGGGAGGAATATATGGTTTGGGGCAAAATATATGGTTCTAAAGAGCAGCTTCCACCTCTTCAATGCACCCATCTCAGCTTCTGGAAGTCTTCCCAGGCCTTGAGTTTCAGCTCCAATGACACCTCCTCCAGGAGGTGGAGGGTAGCTTCCCCTGATTGCCCCAGAACAATGTTGCTACACAAATAAGTGATAATACAGTAGCTAACATTGGTGGAGAGTTTCCATTTGCCACCTACACCCTCTCATTTAGTACCCCCCAGCCCTTCCATGGGCATTATTACTGCCCTAATTTTGCTAATGAAGAAACCGAGGTACTGAGAGATTTAGTAACTTGCCCAAGGACATACAGGTGGTAAGTGCTACAGCTGGGACCAGACAAACTGACTCCAAAGTCCTTACTTGTAACCACTTGGCTCTACATTTCCTTCTACCTCATTGTGGCTCAGAGGATTGCCTGAGCCCAAGAGCTCAAGACCAGCCCGGACAACATAGTGAGACCCCATCTCTACAAAAATTTCTGCCTGTAGTATAGACAGTAGTGTCCAAACTTCACCCCTCCTCCAGGAAACCTCTCTTGAGGTTAGGGACTCTATCTTACTTATATCCCTATTCACTTATATCCCTATTCTTCCAGCAATCCACTACAATGTCCAGCACATAGTAGGTGCTCAGTAAATGTTAATTCCATACCTTTCTCTCATCAGACACATGTACAAAAAGTATTGTGTCCAAAACACAGACTAAGAGAAAATATTTACAAATCATATGTGCAACACAGGATTTGTATCCAGAATTTATAATGGGCCAGGCGCAGTAGCTCATGCCTGTAATCCCAGCACTTTGAGAGGCCAAGGCGAGTGGGTCACCTGAGGTCAGGAGTTTGAGACCAGCCTGGCCAACATGGCAAAACCCCATCTTTACTAAAAATATAAAAATTAACTGGGCGTGGTGGTGGGTGCCTGTAATCCCAGCTACTCAAGAGGCTGAGGCAGGAGAATCGCTTGAATCCGGGAGGCGGAGATTGCAGTGAGCCGAGATTGCCCCATTGCACTCCAGCCTGGGCAACAAGAGCAAAACTCTGTCTCAAAAACAAAACAAAACAAAAACAAACAAAAAGCAGAATTTATAATGAACTCTCATACCTAAATAAGAGAACAGATTACTGAGTTTAAAAATGAGCAAAAGACGTAAACAAATACTTCACCAAGGAGAATATTAAGATGGCAGATAGGCACATGAAAAGATGTTCAACAGCCAGGCGAGGTGGCTCATGCCTGTAATGGGTCACTTCCAGTACAATTACTGAGACAAGAAGATTGCTTGAGGCCAGGAGTTCGCCCAGCCTGGGCAATATGCAAGATCTCATCTCTACAAAAAAATAAAAATAATTTTTTTAAAAAGAAATAAGCATCATGTGCAGTCACTCACACCTGAAATCCCAACACTTTGGGAGGCCAAGGCAGGAGGATTGCTTGACCCCGAGAGTTGGAGACCAGCCTGAGCAACATAGTGAGACCTCATCTCTACAAAACATTTTTTTTATTAGCTGGGCATGGTGGCACACATCTGTGGTCCCAACTACTCAGGGGGCTGAGGTGGGAGGATCGCTTGAGCCTGGGAGGTCAAGGCTGCAGGGAGCCATAATTGTACCACTGCACTCCAGCCTGGGAGGCAGGGCAAGACTGTCTCAAACAAACAAACAAACAAATAAAAAAGAAGGGTGGGGGGAGGGGGGAGGGACAGCATTAGGAGATATGCCTAATGCTAAATGACGAGTTAATGGGTGCAGCAAACCAACATGGCACATGGATACATATGTAACAAACCTGCACATTGTGCACATGTACCCTAAAACCTAAAGTATAATAATAAAATTAAAAAAACAAATAAAAAAGAAGTATCAGTCTGAATCCCATAAATATGTACAATTATTATATGTAAACTAAAAATAAAAGGATAAATAATCACCAAATGGGAGAAAAACAGTGCTTGGCATATAGTAGGCATTCAATAAATATTTGTAGAATTAATAGTCCCAGTGAAGCAGCCAGTCATTCATTCTATTGCAAAATAGCTCAAATGAAAAGAAATTTATGAATTTTTTTTTTACTAATGTTAAGCTGAAATCACCCCTACATAAAAAGATTTATGGGCCGGGTTCGGTGGCTCATGCCTGTAATCCCAGCACTTTGAGAGGCCAAGGCAGGCAGATCACTTGAGGTCAGGAGTTCAAAATCAGCCTGGCCAATATGGCAAAACCCGTCTCTACTAAAAATACAAAAAGTAGCCGGGTGTGGTGGTGCAGGTCTGTAATCCCAGCTAGTTGGGGGGCTAAGGCAGGAGAATTGCTTGAACCCAGCAGGCAGAGGTTGCAGTGAGCCGAGATTGCACCACTGTACCCCAGCCTAGGTGACAGAGCAAGACTCTGTCTCAAAAAAAAAAAAAAAAAAAAGTATCCAAGACCAAGACAATGAAAATATACATCCACACAAAAACTTGTACAAGAATGTTTATAGCCGCATTATTCACAATAGCCAAAAAGTGCAAACAATCTATATGTCCATCAGCTGATAAATAGATCAACGAAATGTGGTATAGCCATACAATGGAATATTATTCATCAATAAAAAGAATGAAGTACTAATACATGCTACAACACAGATAAACCCTGAAAGCAGCATGCTAAGTGAAATAAGCTTGACATTAAAGACCACAGATTGTGTGATTTCATTTATGTGACATATCAAGAGTAGGCAAAGCCATAGAGAGAGAGAGTCTCTATGGCTTGTATTTGCCAGGGGGTGGGCAGAAGGGGATATGGGGAGAAGCTACTGTGGATTTGGGGTATTTTGGGGAGACGAGATAAAAATGTTCTGGAATTAGTGGTGATGGTGGCACAACTTTGCAAATATACTAAAAACCACGAAATTTTACATTATTTTTCTTGCAAATCTAGGTCTGAACAGAGAATTGTACAATCTGGTAACTTTTTTTCCGTCTTTTTTAGAGACAAGGTCTTTCTGTGTCACCCTAGCCAGAGTGTAGTGACATGATCATAGCTCACTGTAACCCCAAACTCTTGGGCTCAAGCGATCCTCCCATCTCAGCCTCCCGAGCAGCTAGAACTAAAGGCACTTGCCACCATCCCCAGCTAATTTTTTTTTTTTTTTTTTTTTTTGGTAGAGACAGGGTCTCGCTGCATTGCCCAAGCTGGTCTCAAACTCCTGGCCTCAAGTAAGCCTCCCGCCTAGGCATCCCAAAACCCTGGGATTGTTTTTTTTTTTTGAGACAGAGCTTCACTCTTGTTACCTAGGCTGAAGTGCAATGGCGAGATCTCGGCTCACCACAACCTCCACCTCCTGGGTTCAAGCAATTATCCTGCCTCAGCCTCCTGAGTAGCTGGGATTACAGGCATGAGCCACCATGCCCGGCTAATTTTGTATTTTTAGTAGAGATGGGGTTTCACCATGTTGGTCAGGCTGGTCTTGAAATCCTGACCTCAGGTGATCTGCCTGCCTCGGCCTCCCAAAGTGCTGGGGAATTACAGGCATGAGCCATCACACCCAGCCTTTTTTTTTTTTTTTTTTTTTTGAGACAGAGTCTTGCTCTGTCACCCAGGCTGGAGTGCAGTGGCACAATCTTGGCTCACTGCAACCTCCACCTCCTGGGTTCAAGCGATTCTCCTGCCTCAGGCTCCCGAGTAGCTGGGATTATGGGTACACACCACCATGCCCGGCTAGTTTTTGTATTTTTAGTAGAGACGATGTTTCACCATGTTGGCCAGTCTGGTCTTGAACTCCTGATCTCAGGTGATCCACCCACCTCGGCCTCCCAAAGTGTTGGGATTACAGGCGTGAGCCACTGCGCCTGGCCTCAAAACCCTGGGATTACAGGTGGGAACCACTGCATATGGCTGAGTTGTACACTTTAAAAAAATGGTTTTTAAATATGGAACACTTCACAAATTACAGTGTCATCTTTGAGCAGGGGTCATGCTAATTTTCTCTTTTTTTTTTTTTTGAGACAGAGTCTTGCTCTGTCGCCCAGGCTGGAGTGCAGAGGCCAGATCTCGGCTCACTGCAACCTCCACCTCCCAGGTTCAGGTGATTCTCCTGCCTCAGCCTCCCAAGTAGCTGGGATTTCAGGCATGCACCACCACACCCGGCTAATTTTTGTATTTTTAGTAGAGACGAGGTTTCATCCTGTTTGTCAGTCTGGTCTTGAACTCCTGACCTCGTGATCCGCCTGCTTCAGCCTCCCGAAGTGCTGGGATTACAGGCGTGAGCCAGCGCGCCCGGCCATGCTAATTTTCTCTATATCATTCCAATTTTAGTATATGTGCTGCTGAAGTGAGCATTGAATTGTATAATTTAAAAGGGTAAATTTTATGGTATACTATACTAATTTTATGGTATACCATAAAATTCTGGATATACTTTATAAAAATAAAATTATGGTATGTAAAATGTTATGGTATACCATAAAATTATGGTATACTTTATGGTATACCAATAAATTGTACTCAGGCAGTATAAAAAACTCAGTATAAAAAAAATTCATAGACCTGTACACCAACAGAAAAAATTTTACTGCATAATTTTAAAAATAAAAAAAAATTAAGTCCTGTGTCTGAAAGGCAGGAGCCAGGTTCTCACCTGTTGTGTGTCACCTAAGTTGCCTCATACAATAAATGCTGAGGACAGTGGTTCCCGAACGTGGGTACACGTTGGAACCACCTGGTTGGGGGGGGTCTTTGAAAACTTCTGATGCCTGGCAACCACCCCCAGGCATTCTGATTTAATTGGTCTGAGGTACAACCTGGGTACTGAGATTTTTTTTTAAAGCTTACCTGGTGATTCTAACATGCAGCAAAATTTGAGAACCACGGGCTTAGCAAAAGGTTGATGAACAACCATTCTTGGGAGCCAAAAGCCAATCCCCGCTCCACCTTACCTCACTTTCACCTCAAGGCAATCAGATCAGATCTGTCCTTGGCAAAGAGAACAGCTACAGTCATTCCTGCTGTTCACTATGCCGGACAGAAGTAAATCAGAACATTCTCTCCAGTTCCTTAAGGGCCACTGCTCTCTCTATAAACACGTGGTTGATGAGATCAGCAATTCCGAAACAGGATCCATTCTACAAAGCATGGCTTCTTCCGTTCTCCCCAGGTTTTCTCTTTCTTGCTGTCCCCATTTGTAGCTGGGGTTGGGAAGTGGAGGAGGGAGAAAGTCACTTAATGAATACATTCTCTGTGTTCTCAATGAACAGACATGAAAGAAAAGAAAAACAGTAAATACATTCCTAGTAGGGTGAGCCTCAGTAGGTTTCTGGATTACTCTTCCCAGAGACATTCATATTTTCAAAGAAGACCTCCTGGTAAACGAAGACATGAGTCACTAATGATGAAATTTCAGGTACTAGTAAGGAAGGTTTTGAGGGACAGGGTCTCTTTCCTTTAACTTCCCAGACACATGTCTGGACTGGTCCTGATTGTTTGACCTGTCTGTTTTCTTAGAACAGAGCATGGGATCCTAGCTAGTTGCATTCCATTCACTTAACAATTTGTTGTTCGAATTTGTTTCTTTCAGTTACGATTAGGTTTTGTCTGTGGCATTTATGGTCTTTCTAGGCCAAGCAATCTCACACTAACTAGAAAGCCCTTTTGTATTATCTACTGTGTTTCCTACAGGTGGGTCTTTTCACCTTGTCTTAGTAATTAAGACCTCTGGTTGTAGATTACAAAAACCATCTCAAGCAAGTTTAGGCAACAACGGGAGTTCTCAATAAGATTACAGGTGGAACCAGGAAAGTTAAGCCTCAGGGAGGGCAGGAATCCAGGCATACGTGGTCTTTATCAGGAAGTAGACACCAGGGCCCCACCCCAGTCAATGGGGAGGTCAGATCTCAGAGAATAATAATCATTGAACATGAATTGAATGTTTACTGTGTGCCAGGCACATATATTATTGATAACATATTCTTATGTTATCATTATGAGTTATGTTACTATTGCTCTTACCATTTTACAATGAGGAAACTGAGGTCCACAGAAGATAAGCAATATGTTCAAGAGCTTCCAGGCCAGGTCCGGTGGCTCACGCCTATAATCCTGGCACTTTGGGAGGCCAAGGCAGGAGGATCGCCTGAGCCTGAGAGTTTGAGTTCAGCCTGGGCAACATAGGGAGACCTTATCTCTACAAAAAATTTAAAAAGTAACCAGGTGTGGTGGTGGTGCCTGTGGTCCCAGCTATTCAGGAGGCTGAGGTAGGAGGATCACTTGAGCCCGGGAGGTAGAGTCTACAGTGAGCTGTGATTGTGCCACTGGACTGCAGCCTGGGTGATGGAGCAAGACTCAGTCTCAAAAAAAAAAAAAAAAAAAAAAAGTAGGGGATCGGGGGCAGTTCCAGTTGGCACTGGAACTCAGGCAGTATGGTTTCAGAATTCACACACTTAGCCACCAGGTGAATAGTTCCCTCAAGAGTTGTACAGTGGGCAACCTGCACACCCATACCTGGCAGCCCTAACTATGGACTAGATCAGTGTTTCTCATCAGAGACACCAAGGACATTTGGAGCTAGAGAATTTTTTGTGTAGGACTATCTCATCCTTCATTTACTATATGTGAGTGGTCATACTATAACGCTCCCAGTCATTGTGACAATCAAAAGCCAATCATTGTGACCACCAAAAGTATCAACCTCTTGAAACTTAAAAAAAAAAAGAAAATGAAAAAAAATTTTTTTAAGTATCAACCTCAGTTGAGAATCACTAGGATAAGTAGATAGCCCCAAATGATGTCTACATCTATTTTGTGAGCTCTTGATGGCCAGCAGCAATGTGACTTCTTTTCCTTCTCCCACAGTAGTTGGCCCAGACAACTGTATACCTACTCCACAAATGCTGGATGTGCATTGTCATTAGAGCCTGAAAGGACCCAGAGTCCTCAGCTTGGTGCTTCCCTACCCAGGATGATGGGGTTGGAAACATGAGTCATGCGTGGTAGATTCACTCCAACATCCTACAGGAAGACACAACAGTTTTCTCAGTTTTTCATTTGGTCCCCCGAACAAGCCAGCAAGGTAGGAAGGGCAGGAATTAGTCATTCGTATTATGAAAAAAGAATGTACAGTAAAATTGTTTTTAATTTTGGCAAAGAAAAAAGTAACTATAAGCCTATCCTCTGCACAACTACCCTGTTTTGCATGTTACCTCCTGGCCCTGTCTACAGGCTCTCTCTGAGTGTGCATGGTTGTAGTCAAAGAGTGTACCATCTGGGGTTCCGCTATTTCCACTTAACATTTATAAATGTTTTCCTTGTTGCTACATGGTCTTCATAATGAATGACTTTTTTAATGTCTGCATAGCGTTCCATTGCACAAATCTACTTTTATTTTATTATTATTATTGTTGTTGTAGAGGCAGGGTCTCACTCTGTCGCCCAGGCTGAGTGCAGTGGCACAATCATAGTTCACTGTGTTACAGGATGGGAAGCCTTGACTGAGTTGTCCAGGTTTTTGGCGTGTTGAACAAAGAATTGAACAAAATGCACAGATAAGACAATAGAAGACGAAAGCATACATTTATTGAAGTGAAAGTGCACTCCACAGAGTGGCTCCAGAACCCTGATTGTAATGTTTCTTGGGGTTTTCATTGAATTGAAAGAGCATGATAACACTCCTAAGCACCCTTTAGCAGTGTCTGATAGGTTACACTCTATACAAATGAAGGATTCTGTCCAGGACCAATAAGATGCAGAACTCTGCCCATGACCAATCAGAGGCATCCCACTTGTGACCTATGAGCAAATGAAGATTTCAGAATGGGCCATTTACAGAAATTCCCATTTTTGACATAAGGGAGGGGAGGTTCAGAGAGGGAGGGGCCTTTGGCCCCTCATTACTTGGTCATGGAAAGGTGGGGTTTTTCTTTCAGTTCAATTCCAAGAAGGCAGCTGTGGGTTGGCCTTAGGTTTCCTGCCTCCAGACACTATTCTCCTGCCTCAGTTGCAGCCTCAAACTCCTGGCCTCAAGCCATCCTCCAGCCTCAGCCTCTCAAAATGCTGGGATTTCAGGCATGAGCCACTGGATAGGCCCCTCCCTCTCTGAACCTCCCCTCCCTTATGTCAAAAACAGGAATTTCTGTAAATGGTCCATTCTGAAACCTTCATTTGCTCATAGGTCACAGGTGGGATGCCTCTGATTGGTCCTGGGCAGAGCTCTGCCTCTTATTGGTCCTGGGCAGAATCCTTCATTTGTATAGAGTGTAACCTATCCAGTGGCATGAACCACACCCAGACTACTTTAATATTAAAAATCTTGGCCGGGCGCAGTGGCTCACGCCTGTAATCCCAGCACTTTGGGAGGCCGAGGCGGGGGGATCACCTGATGTCAGGAGTTCAAGACCAGCCTGGCCAACATGGTGAAACCCTGTCTCTACTAAAAATACAAAAATTAGCCAGGTGTGGTGGTGGGCACCTGTAGTCCTAGCTAGTTGGGAGACTGAGGCAGGAGAATCACTGGAACTTGGGAGGCAGAGGCTGCAGTGAGCTGTAATCGTGCCACTGCACTCCAGCCTGGGCGACAGAGACTCCATCTCAAAAAAAAAAAAAACTGTTGCCGGGCGCGGTGGCTCACGCTTGTAATCCCAGCACTTTGGGAGGCCGAGGCGGGCGGATCACGAGGTCAGGAGATCGAGACCACGGTGAAACCCCGTCTCTACTAAAAATACAAAAAAATTAGCCGGGCGTAGTGGCGGGCGCCTGTAGTCCCAGCTACTCGGAGAGGCTGAGGCAGGAGAATGGCGTGAACCCGGGAGGCGGAGCTTGCAGTGAGCCGAGAGCGCGCCACTGCACTCCAGCCTGGGCGACAGAGCAAGACTCCCTCTCAAAAAAAAAAAAAAAAAAAAAAAAAAAAAAAACTGTCCATATATGTGAAATCATACTTCGAGTTGTTTTGAATTTGCATTTCTGTGATTTACTGCTTTGCCCTAGTGCTATTTATTATTTCCATTCCTTCTTATATTAATAAATTGTATATAATTTTTTTTTTGAGATGGAGTCTCCCTCTGTCGCCCGGGCTGGAGTGCAGTGGCGTGATCTCGGCTCACTGCAAGCTCCGCCTCCTGGGTTCACACCATTCTCCTGCCTCAGCCTCCCGAGTAGTTGGGACCACAGGCGCCCGCTACCCATGCTCGGCTAATTTTTTTTGTATTTTTAGTAGAGATGGGGTTTCACCGTGTTAGCCACGATGGTCTCGATCTCTTGACCTCGTGATACGTCCGTCTCGACCTCCCAAAGTGCTGGGATTACAGGCATGAGCCACCGTGCCTAGCCGCATATAATGTTTACAATGAGAGTTATATTCATTTTACGAATAAAAGCTCTGAAGATCAGAGACATTAGGTAAAGTTGCTCAAGTTGACAGAATTGACTAAACTTAGAATAAACATTTTCTAGTCGGGCACAATGGTGTGCACCTGCAGTCTCAGCTACTCAGGCGTCTGAGGCCAGATCATTTGAGCCCAGGAGTTTGAGACCAGCCTGGGCAACATAGCAAGACCCCCATCTCAAACAACAACAACAACAAAAAAAACCCAAAATATTTTAGGCCTGCTTAGTCCAATGCCCTTGCCATCCCACCCCATATCCTCCCCCAGCTCAGACATGCTTAGTGATGAAACGAGTGTCTGGGGTTGCAATTCCCTCCCACGAGCAAATGAGGAGCTGATCCAAAGTGTTTCTAAACTCTGTAGTTAATGCTTGCCTGGCTCCAAGCAATCAGCCCAGGTCCAAAGAGGAACACAAAGGCAGCCCCAGGAAGGATCCTGGCACCTCCGGCTCCCTCCTGGCCTCTTCTGCTGTAGGTCTTGTAGAATGAATAAGAGAGTCTGAGTATTTCACCTCCAGTAATTTCCTTAAGGTAGTGATTCCTAGACCTGGCTGTTTCCATGAGTCCCTTGGGAGAACTCTTCCCATGCACAGATTCCGGCCTGTGGAATCAGGATCTCCAGGGACCAGGGCTTGACGATCTTTAGTTTTTAACACCCTCCAATTAATTATGAGGCTCACCTAGGTTTAGGACCCACTGCCTCAGGGTTTATAAGATCACCTAGGCGAGCTTGTCAAAATGCAGATTCCCAGCCTACCAGGGATCCTGTGTAGGGCCATGGAATCTGCATTCCAACAATCATGATGTCCACAGTCCACGCAAAGGGGACCATCAAGGACCAGGAGAGAGCCTCTGCAAAAGGCAAATAAATTAATAATAATAAACAAAAAAATAACTCCATGGCTTGAAAGTAGGATAAACATAACTTTTTTTTTTTTTTTTTTTTGAGATGGAGTCTTGCTCTGTCGCCCAGGCTGGAGTGCAGTGGCTCAATCTCGGCTCACTGCAAGCTCCGCCTCCTGGGTTCACGCCATTCTCCTGCCTCAGCCTCCCGAGTAGCTGCAACTACAGGCGCCCGCCACCATGCCCGGCTAATTTTTTTTATTTTTAATAGAGATGGGGTTTCACCGTGTTAGCCAGGATGGTCTCGACCTCCTGACCTCGTGATCCACCCGCCTCAGCCTCCCAAAGTGCTGTGATTACAGGCATGAGCCACCGCGCCCAGCCAATAATTTTTTCTTTTTTTTTTAAAGAGCCTCTGCAGCCACCATTTTTCTGATTGAGTTAAAATGTAGACAAGCTTCAATTGGAAATGGCTCTTGCCAGAGGAACCAACTAGACTTTCTATAAATCCAGTTTTCTCATCCAGCTCCAAAGCATTAGCATAAAAGCAATGGAGAGAGAAGGAAAAGGAGAACCTCTGCCTCCCAAGTAGAAGGGGGGCTGCAGTGGACAGCATGGCAGGTGGTGTTTATCAGCAATCATGGGCTATTCTCCAACTCCCAAACAGCCTCTTAGATGCAAATTGTTCATCAGCATCATCACTTAGCCATTCATCCCAGGAACTGATGGCAGCAACTTAAGTTGCCTTATTTTTCCCTTTCCCAAATTGAACTCCTAAAGAGCCAGCAGAGACTGGAAGCCACACAAAGCACCACCTCCTACGTGACAGGACACACCCCCCATCCCTGGGGGTGGACTATCAGCCCCTGGACTTAAAACAAAGGAGTCAGGTTTGTTTTCTAGGGCAAAAATCACAAAGACATTTTTACGTAAATTCCAAAATACATTTCCCTTTATTGGAGGTCGGAAAAAGAGGATATTTAACTTCAGACTTACAGTAATCTTCCTACTTTCTCCACTGCATACTTATTTGTGAGCAAGGCTCCGGGGTCTCAGCCTGTATCCAATAACTTGACAGACAGGGTTTGCTTCTGAAGCAAGTAATTTGTTTTATCTAACTGTCCCTTAGGGCAGTTTCACAGCATGTCAAAAGCCAACACCTTGGAGACAAAGGACACATGTATCTTCGCTTCATGATCTGCAAACACCGGTTTTGTGGTGACAAAAACCATTAAATTAAGATGCCATGGGATTAAAATTACAGTTAAAAATATTTTAAAGTATATATCGGCTGGGCATGGTGGCTCACGCCTGTAATTCCAGCACTTTGGGACGCCAAGGAGGGTGGATCACGAGGTCAAGAGATTGAGACCATCCTGGCCAACCTAGTGAAACCCCGTCTCTACTAAAAATACAAAAATTAGCTGAGCATGGTGGCGTGTGCCTGTAGTCCCAGTACTTAGGGGTCTGAGGCGAGAGAATTGCTTGAACCCGGGAGGTGGAGGTTGCAGTGAGCCAAGATCGCGCCACTGCACTCCAGCCTGGTGACAAAGTGAGACTGCGTGTCAAAAAAAAAGAAAAAAAAAAAAGAATATTGAAAAGTATATTGACAAAGATTAAAAGGAATTTTAATACCCAGTTTTGACAAGGATGCAAGAAGTGGGCAGCCCTCTCCTGTACTTCCTGAAGGGCCACTGGGCAATTTGAGTCACAAGCTCTAAAAATTAGGCAAACCCCATGGCCCATCAATACACTTCTAGAAATTTATCTTGGGGCGGGGGAGGGAACAAAGATGCACAGATATTACTTGCAGTGATCCTCTGTAATATTAAAAAATGGAAATGAACTAAATATTCAAGGTTAAGAGAATAAAAATTGCAGAGTAGACATACAATGGGATCTTAGTGAGCTCTAAAAAAGAAACAGTGCTATAAGACAGGAGTCAGGAAACACATCCACAAGCCAAATAAATCTCCATCCTGTTTTTGTAAATAAAGTTTTATTGAAACACAGCCACACTCATTTGTTTATGTGTTGTCTATGGCTGTTTTCATGCTAGAAGAACAGAGTTGCAACAAACTGTATGGCCCACAAAGTCTGAAACATTTGCTACCTAGACCTTTATAGAAAAAGCTTGCCAACTAATATTCAATATTCTTGCTATAGAAGAATATTTACTGACAAAGGCAAATGTTCATGATATATTGCTAAGTGAAGGTAAAAAATCAGGGTTGGGCACAGTGGTTCACACCTGTAATCGCAGCATTTTGGGAGGCCGAGACAGGAAGATCGCTTGAGCCCAGGAGTTTGAGACCACTCCATCTCTACAAAAAATAAAAAAATTAGCTGGGTGTGGTGGCCCGTGCTACTTGGGAGGCTGAGGTGGGAAGATGGCTTGAGCCCAGGAGGTGGAGGTTGCAGTGAGCCAAGATCGCACCACTGCACTCCAGCCTGGATGACAGAGCCAGACCCTGTCTCAAAAAAAAAAAAAAAAAAAATCAAGCCATCGCATAATACCATTTTGTTATGCCTAGAAATAAAACTGAAAGAATCTGGGCATGGTGGCTCCCGCCTGTAATCCCAACACTGTGGGAGGCCAAGGAGGGCGGATGACCTGAGGTCAGGAGTTCGAGATCAGCCTGGCCAACATGGCGAAACCCCTCCTCTACTAAAAATATAAAAATGAGTGGGGCATGTTGATGCATGCCTGTAATCCCAGCTACTCGGGGGGCTGAGGCAGGAGAATCTTTGAACCTAGGAGGCGGAGGTTGCAGTGAGACGAGATCATGTCGTTGCACTCCAGCCTGGATGACAGAGCAAGACACTATCTCAAAAATAAATAAATAAATAAGGATGGGCATGGTGGCTCACGCCTGTAATCCCAGCACTTTGGGAGGCTGAGGTGGGCAGATCACCTGAGGTCGGGAGTTCGAGACAAACCTGACTAACATGGAGAAACCTCATCTCTATTAAAGATACAAAATTAGCTGGGCGTGGTGGCGCATGCCTGTAATCCCAGCTACTCAGGAAGCTGAGGCAAGAGAATCACTTGAATCCGGGAGGCGGAGGTTGCAGTGAGCTGAGATGGCGCCATTGTACTCCAGCCTGGGCAACAGAGGAAACTCTCAAAAAAACACACAAAGAAAAAACCAAATTTTTTTTGTTTTTTTGAGACGGAGTCTCGCTTTGTCACCCATGCTGGAGTGCAATGGCGCAATCTCAGCTCACTGCAAGCTCTGTCTCCCAGGTTCACGCCATTCTCCTGCCTCAGCCTCCCGAGTAGCTGGGACAACAGGTGCCCGCCACCACGCCCGACTAATTTTTTTTTTTTACATCAAAATTACTTTATCAACATTGTACTTTGAACAAATTTTGCCACCATTTCCAGGTTGCAATACAGTGTCACAGTTAAGATCACAGACTCTAGAACCAGACCACCTGGTTTAAAGATCATATTCATACACACATAGCTCTGTAATCTTTAGGATAAATAACTGCTCAAATATTCAGTTTTTCTCATCTGTGAAAAGCACAGTATCGAGTATCTAGCTCATAAGGTTGTTTTGAGGGTTACACCTAACTATAGGAATATTCAATCAAAGTTACCCATTATCATTATTAATTTTTTCTAACTTAGGGAAGTTGCCTAGTATCTCAGGAAAGTAAGTTATACAGATTTGGTTGAGAGAAAATAAGTTTTCTATTAGTCATTCACAGGAAGCATATATGGAAAGAGAGAAAATAGGCAAAGGTCTAATGTCACACTCAGTGTTTTTTTTTAATTTAATTTTATTAATTTTTTTTGCACACAAAACAATAAACATTTTCTAAAAATACATACAAACAAAAAGATGCATATCAAACATGTTAGGAAGGTTGCACATGGGAAGACGAGGAATAGAAATGGGGGTTGGGAATTAAAGAAAATAATCAGCTCCCCCCACTCAGAGGGACTTTGTATGGATCAATGATAATAACTCAATCCTCTATTTGACAAAGAAGAAGGAGAAGGAAGAGGAAGAAAAAGAAAGTGGGATAAAGGATCAGAAAGGGAGGAAAATAGAAAAAATTAGAGTATGACTCCAGGGTAGACCTGTTTTGTTGTTGCTGGGTTGGTTGGTTGGTTTGTCTGTTGTATTTTTCATATGTTTGGCCATGTTGGCCAGGCTGGTCTTGAACTCCTAGCCTCAAGTGATCAACCCGCCTCGGCCTCCCAGAGAGCTGGGACCACAGGCATGAGCCACCATGTCCAGCCCCCACATTGCGTCTGGCCTCCGTGGTAGACCTCCCAGACAGGGTGGCCGGGCAGAGGCGCTCCCCACATCCCAGACGGGGCGGCCGGGCAGAGGCGCTCCGCACTTCCCAGATGGGGCGGCCGGGCAGAGGCGCTCCTCACTTCCCAGACGATGACACCCGACTAATTTTTTGTATTTTTAGTAGAGACGGGGTTTCACCGTGTTAGCCAGGATGGTCTCTATCTCCTGACCTTGCGATCTGCCCGCCTTGGCCTCACAAAGTGCTGGAATTACAGGCGTGAGCCACCATGCCCTGCCCAAAACAAAATATTAATAAAAATATGTAAGCACAGAACAGTGGCCCTCAATCAAGCTTCACTTTAGAATCACCTGGGGAGCTTTTATATAGATGTCAGAACCTCTGGAGGTGCAACTCAGGAATCTGATTTTTAAAACTCACAAATGCAACACAAAAACTCCAAATGAGTCCAGGAATTTGGCTGCACATTAGAATCACCTAAGGAGTGTTTAAATATCCCAGAGTCCAATCTGGCACCAAGATTGATTAAATCAAAATGTCTATAGCTGGACCCAGGCAATGGTATTTTCTAAAGCTCGCCAGGTAATCCTAATAGGCAGTCAAAGTTGAGAACCACTGAATGGAAGGCATTCAGAGGTGATAAGAGGGTAGGCTAGAGCAGCCAAGGAATGTTTCCGCAGGAGACTGGATCTGAGCCATGTCTTCAAGAATAAGCAGAAAAGGAGAAGAAAGGAATTTGAGGGTGAAGAACAGCATAAAAAAAAATTTCGGCTCCGGTGAAAGATTCATAATGAGAAATAAGGTTGGGATCATAGGGTGGGGCCAGATCTTGAGGGGCCCATAATGTCAAGTAGGGGGTTTAATGTATACCTAATAAGACAGTCCCAGATCTGGTTCGGTGGCTCATGCCTGTAATCTCAGCACTTTTGGAGGCTGAGACGGGCAGATCACTTGAGGTCAGGTGTTCAAGACCAGCCTGGCCAAAATGGTGAAACCCTGTCTCTACTAAAAATATAAAAAATTAGCCGGGCATGGTGGTGCGTGCCTGTAATTTTAGCTACTCAGGAGGCTGAAGCAGGAGAATCACTTGAACCCTGGAGATGGAGGTTGCAGTGAGCTGAGATCGTGCCACTGCACTCCAGCCTGGGTGACAGAGCGAGACTCTGTTCCCACAAAAAAAAAGACAGTCACAGAAGATTTTAAGCAAGGAAGCAACTGCTTTGAGATTTGGGGGAAGGTAAATCTGGGAGTAGATATCAAGTGCATAGGGAAAGGCTAGAGCCAAGGGGACTAGATAAAAGATTATTAAAGATTTTCTAGAGTGATTATACCTGGTAATGGAGAGGGTATAGACAGATGAACATTCTCATGTCCATCCCATGCCCATGCTCATGTCCATTATACACTCATCATGCTGGTACAGCCTTTAAGGAAGACAGAGCAGCCACAGCCATTAGAGTGCCTTTGTGAGAATTGCAACAAGATACTCCTACCTCCAAACAGACACAACCCCATGCCAAGGTGCGTGGCTTGGCAAGCAAAGCTGCCGCCATCCACCTCCCCTTGACACTGACTCCTGTGTGCACTAGCCCTGCTAAAGAGCAAATTCACAGAGTTATACAACTGCACATAATCAGCCTCTGCTATGGATCACTAAACATGGAGAATATAGGGATTGTTCTACAAAGGAACAGGCTGACCACAGAGCTATGTGTATCTCAGAAGTGCCCAAGAAACAGTGAGGGTTCAGGAAGAGCTTGGACTCAGGACACCACATCAAGGGCAAGTATCATTAATCACCTATCCGGTAGACACTCTCCCACCTTGATTCAGAATCCTCCTTTGGTCAGACAGCAACATGCCCAGCACCAGGAATGACTCAAGATCGGTCTAAGCCGATCTCGGTCATTGCTGTTCCCTTTGCCAGATATTGATCCAAGGGGATACATAACATAGTTCCAGTTAACAATGCAGAGAGGTGTTTCTGGAAGGATTTGCCCCCACTAAAAAGAGAGAAGTCTGTGAAGTGGAAGCCCTTTTGCTGCCACCAAGATCTGCTTCCCTTGTTTCCTGTTTGGAAGACTGTTGTGCAAAGATGTAATGTTGGAGCTGTGGCAGCTACTTTGCAACAATGAAGAATCTCAGAGATTCTGAGCCAGGAGGATCTCAGATATTCTGACTCGGTTTCCTGACTTTGCTGAGCTGCTTAACTAATCCTGGAACCATGTAACTCCAAAGTTCACATTTTGTGAGATAGGTAAACATCTTTACAATTTAAGTCACTAGTCTTTGGATATTGCGTTACTTGCAGTTGAACACCTCTGAACATTCTGAACATTTGCCAATTAATTTGTTCAACAAGAATATAATAGCTTCTACTTAATACTAGGGATTTAAAGATGTGATAAGGTTCTAGGCTGGGCACAGTGGCTTATGCCTGTAATCCCAGCACTTTGGGAGGCCGAGGTGGGTGAATCACGAGGTCAGGAAATCGAAACCAGCCTGGCCAACATAGTGAAACCCCATCTCTATTAAAAATACAAAAATTAGCTGGGCGTGGTGCCGGGCGCCTGTAGTGCCAGCTACTCGGGAGACTGAGGTGGGAGAATCGCTTGAACCTGGGAGGCGGAGGTTGCAGTGAGCCGAGATCGTGCCACTGCACTCCAGCCTGGTGACAGATCAAGAGCAAGACTCTGTCAAAAAAAAAAAAAAAAAAAAAGTGATAAGTTTCTAAAGGAGAATTTATATTCTAAAGGGGAAGACAGACACAGTTAAACAAACTCGTGGGACAAGTGCTCTAACAGAGGTACGAACAAAATACTGCAGGATGGTAGAAAGCCAATTGACTTGGCCTGAGAATAAGAGGATATACAGATGGGGTTTTGTTTAGATCTTAAGTGTGAGGGATGTTCATGTGAAGACATCTGTGATGCTGCAAGTAAGAGATCTGAATTAAACTCATAAACTTTGGCAGCAACAGTGCAGAGCTGGTAGTCAAAGTTATGGGAGATGTTAGTATCTCCCTAGGTACCACTGGGAATGCTTTCAGCTGCAGGTAGCAGAAAACCCAACTCATAGCAACTTAAAAATGAGAATAGCAGGTTCAGTCCAGGATTGATTCACTTACTGGCTTAACTACCTCAAAGCTCAGGACAGCATCACTGTGACTGACTCTGTTCAACTTCTCCCCAGGCTCAGCTGTAGATGGATTCTACAGCTTCAGGCACCATGTCCTCAAATCTTGTTTAAAGGTATAAAGGGCAGCTTCTCCCCACACATTTGTTCCCTGAAATCCCTCCCACGTAAACTTCTGTTTGTGCTCCATTGGCAAGGAGTATGTCACGTGTCTAATCATTTTTTTTTTTTTTTTGATGGAATCTCAGTCTGTCAGCCAGGCTGGAGTACACTGGCAGAATTTCAGCTCACTGCAAGCTTTGCCTCCCAGGTTCAAACTATTCTCCTGCCTCAGCCTCCCGAGTAGCTGGGACTGCAGGCACATGCCACCACACCCGGCTAATTTTTGTATTTTTAGTAGAGACAGGGTTTCACTATGTTGGCCAGGCTGGTCTTAAACTCCTGACCTCATGATCCAGCTGTGGCAGCCTCCCACAGTGCAGGGATTACAGGCGTGAGTCACTGTGCCCAGCCTACATGTCCACTCTTAAATCACAGGCAAAGCTAAATGATTTACCATGATTGTTTGAACCAATCATGATTCATCCTTTGGCATAGAGGAGGGGTCACCCTCCCTGAACAAGAAGAGAGAATGGCTGGGTGCAGTGTATCATGCCTGTAGTCCCAGCACTTTGTGAGGCCAAGGCAGGCGGATAACCTGAGGTCAGGGGTTCAAGACCAGCCTGGCCAACATAGTGAAACCCTGTCTCTACTAAAAATACAAAAATCAGCCAAGCGTGGTGGCATGCGCCTGTAATCCCAGCTATTCGGGAGGCTGAGGCAGGAGAATCACTTGAACCCAGGAGGCAGAGGTTGCCGTGAGCCAAGATACCACCAGTACACTCCAGCCTGGGCAACAGAGCAAGACTTCGTCTAAAAAAAAAAAAAAAAAAAGGCCAGGCGCAGGCTCACGCCTGTAATCCTAGCACTTTGGGAGGCTGAGGCTGGCGGATCACCTGAGGTCAGGAGTTCGAGACCAGCTTGACCAACACGGAGACGTCGCTACTAAAAATACAAAATTAGCCAAGCATGGTGGCACATGCCTGTAATCCCAGCTACTTGGGAGGCTGAGGCAGGAGAATCGTTTGAACCTGGGAGGCGGAGGTTGCAGTGAGCCGAGATCGTGCCATTGCATTCCAGTCGGAATCAAGAGCGAAACTCCATCTCAAAAAAAAAAGGAAGAGAGAATGAGTGTTGAATTGGCAACCACGGTCACTCTCTGAGGGAGCAAAGAGAATAGGAAAAGAACTGAAACAGAGAACTGGGAACATGTCAGCATTTTCAGGATGGGGCAGGA
The DNA here is from genome assembly GCF_009828535.3 of Hylobates moloch. Taxonomy (NCBI): domain Eukaryota; kingdom Metazoa; phylum Chordata; class Mammalia; order Primates; family Hylobatidae; genus Hylobates; species Hylobates moloch. Next base: position 27,047,346 of record NW_026652285.1, on the reverse strand, counting down.
AGTTGGAGATGGAGAAGAAAAGATTAGAAAAGTGAGAGAGGAAGGACTCCCAGAAGACAAGGAAAGAGATTCCAGAAGGAAAAAGTGGCCAACAGCTTCAAACATTACAGAGAGGTCAAATTGATGAGGACCATCCTGGTAAACATTAGTCTTGATGAGTAGGAGGTCAGTCTTGTCCTTGGTAAGGGTTGCCAAGAACATAAAAACATATTGAAAACGATGTGTGGGAGGTGAAGAAGTGAAGTATGCAGGAAAAGGGGGGAAACAAAATATGCAGCCAGAGAGAGAAGACTTGGAGGGAAGAGCCATGTTGAACACAGAGCCTGCCAGAATCAGAAGTTATTGCTGGACCTGGCTAAAGCTAAGCAGGAAGACAAATCAGCTTCCTCTACTGCATATTCATCAGGGAACCTTCTCGCCAGCTTGAGAGAGTGCATTGAGACAGAAGAGCCCCTCCCACCGGGCTGCACGATTAATTCTCATCTCCCTCGGGGCTTGGCATAAAAGAAGGACTAATCATGCTCTCTCACCGTCTGGGCAATTAGTCTCTCATCAGCTGGCACAAAATGAGGGGTTTATGACATTTTGTGACAGCACAGCCCCCATCACATCTGGGCCTTAATCTCTTGAATTAGCCAAATCAAGGGTAAGTTTGGAGATGTATTGTGATTCAAACGATAGAATAAATAACCCATTGGCCGGGCTTCACTCCAAGTCTCCCTGCCTTCATGAGTGATGTCTAATTGGAGAAGGCTAAAACGGCAAGGCTGGTGCTACAGATGCCTTGCAGGGAGACAGCAGGGTCAGGGAAGTAAGGTTACAGTAAGAATGTGCCCAGTCGGGATTCCTCCCCTGGGACCGTCCTAGAGCTTCTCTATCTGCTGTCTACCCTGGACCTTTGAGAGCAAAGGGATATATCTCAGGCTGGGCTGGGAAATTCCATGCTTAGCAGATCCTCCTTATACTTGAGAAGGACCAATATGAGAACTCTGCAATCCGACAGTCCCCCTGTGTGTCCCTCTATCCTAACACCAATCACACAGCACTGGAATCCTCCAGGACTCTCTCTGTCCCATAGATTGTTTACTGCTTCGGAGCAAGAACCAGGTTTGCTTTGTTCACTCCACTCTATGCCCAGTGCCCAGACAAGGACTGGCAGAGGGCAGTACTCAAGGAATGCTGGCCATGTGAACAAATGAGCAAATGGATAAAAGAATGAGAGAAAGCAGGGTGCAGAGAACACATTCAGGCCACAAAACACTCTTCAAAGGACATTTCTTCAGCAACTACCATGTGTTCATGAGCAGACACTGTGTCAGTGGGACCATGCCTTCCAGTAGGAAGGTAACTAGTTGGGCTCCTTCTCCCGGTCCCCTTTGGATGATGAAGCACCTTCACATCTGGTATTTCATGGGTTATTCACAATCACCTTGATAGGCTGGGAGAGAAGAGGAAATAAACCAAGCAAAATGTCTTTAAACAGATTCATTAGGGACCTTCCTGCCTCTGTCACGGAAGCTATTAGGGCAGAGAATCCCCTTCCCACTTGGTGCCAGTAGAGTCCCACAACAGGGATTATATTTCCCACTTTGCAGACTAAAAACAAAACAAACTGCCGGGCGCAGTGGCTCATGCCTGTAATCCCAGCACTTTGGGAGGCCGAGGTGGGCGGATCACCTGAGATCAGGAGTTCGAGACCAGCCTGATCAACATGGAGAAACCCCGTCTCTACTAAAAATACAAAATTAGCCGGGTGTGGTGGCACAAGCCTGTAATCCCAGCTACTTGGGAGGCTGAGGCAGGAGAATCGCTTGAACCCAGGAAGCGGAAGTTGCAGTGAGCCGAGATTGCACCATTACACTCCAGCCTGGGCAACAAGAATGAAACTCCATCTCAAAAACAAACAAACAAACAAAAAAAAACTAGCTCAGAGAAACAAAGTACCTAATGTTTACACGACAAGAAATAGAAAAGCTAGGACTGGAACCCAAGCCAAGGCCAACCCTCTTTCCACTCTACTACCTCACTTCTCTGCTCACCCTGCATCCGCCCTTCAAATCCTTTTTTTTTTTTTTTGAGATGGAGTCTCACTCTGTTGCCCAGGCTGGAGTGCAGTGGCATGATCTTGGCTCACTACAACCTCCGCCTCCTGGGTTCAAGCAATTCTTCTGCCTCAGCCTCCCAAGTAGCGGGGACTACAGGCACGTGCCACCACACCCAGCTAATTTTTTGTATTTTTAGTAGAGACAGGGTTTCACCATGTTAACCAGGATGGTCTCGATCTCCTGACCTCGTGATCCACCCGCCTCGGCCTCCCAAAGTGCTGGGATTACAGGCATGAGCCAACACACCCAGGCTCGAAGAGTATTTTCAATTAGCAAAAGCATCTTCTCCTCTGAAAAGATTGCACATCCCAAGGAGGAGCAAAGCTTCTGGGTAGAGAGTGTGAACTCATCCCCAAATGCTTTGCCTGGGTTTCTTCACTTTCAGCCCAAACCTGGTGGGCATTCATAATAAAGCCTGTATCCAGCCTCAGGCTTCCAGGTGCCAAGTTGGTCCATCCTCTCAGGAGATGCTCTATTATGGCCAGTGGAGTTAACTCAAGCAGCACTGAGCAGCAAAGGTGGTGTTCTGAGACCCAAAACTCTTAGGGAAGATATAGCTGCAGGAGCAGCAGACCACCCTAGAGAAGCCTTGGCACTTGCCAGTGAATTTCATTTTTCTTTCAAATTTTATCCATCCACTTTAAATTTTTCTCACTGATTTTTTTTCTCTTTTTCTTTTTTTTTGAGACAGAGTCTCGATCTGTCGCCTAGGCTGGAGTGCAGTAGTGCGATCTCAGCTCATTGCAACCTCCACCACCCGGGTTCAAGCAATTCTCCTGCCTCAGCCTCCTGAGTAGTTGGGATTACAGGCGCCTGCCACCATGCCTGGCTAATTTTTTTATTTGTAGTAGAGACGGAGTTTTACCATGTTGGTCAGGCTTGTCTCCAACTCCTGACCTCAGGTGATCCACCTGCCTCGGCCTCCCAAAGTGCTGGGATACAGGTGTGAGCCACCGTGCCTGGCCTGATTTTTTTCTTATGAAAATAAACCGTTGACCATTGTGGAACATCTGAAAAAAATACAGAGAAGCAGGGGCTGGGCGCAGTGGCTCATGACTGTAATCCCAGCACTTTGGGAGGCTGAGGCTTGCAGATCACTTTAAGTCAGGAGCTTGAGACTAACCTGGTCAATATGGTGAAACCCTATCTCTACTAAAAATACAAAAATTAGCTGGCCATGGTGGTGCATGCCTGTAATTCCAGCTACTTGGGAGGCTGAGGCACAATAATTGCTTGAACCTTGGAGGTGGAGGTTGCAGTGAGCCAAGATCATGCCACTGCACTTCAGTCTGGATGATGGAGTGAAACTCTGTCTCAACAACAACAATGAAAATACAGAAAAGCATTTTTTTTTTTGAAAAAAAGGAGAGGACAGCAATCACCCATAACTTACCTTCTAGAGAAAACCACTATTAACAGTTTAGGCTCTCTGCTACTTCTGTTTGACAGACAACCGCATCTTATCATGCAGCTGGTGCACCACGATGAAGGTGAAGGCCGGAGTAAATGGATTTGGCTGTATTGGGCACCTGGTCACCAGGGCTGCTTTCAACTCCTGTAAAGTGGATATTGTTGCCATCAATGATCCCTTCATTGACCTCAACTACATGGTCTACATGTTCCAGTATGATTCCAGCCATGGCAAATTCCATGGCACCATCAAAGCTGAGAACGGGAAGTTTGTCACCAATGGAAATCCCATCACCATCTTCCAGGAGTGAGATCCCACGAAAATCAAATGGGGTGATGCTGGCACTGAGCGTGTTGTGGAGTCCACCAACATCTTCATGACCATGGAGAAGGCTGGGGCTCACTTGCAGCAGGGAGCCAAAAGGGTCATTATTTCTGCCCCCTCTGCTGATGTCCCCATGTTTGTGATGGACATGAACCATGAGAATTATAACAACAGCCTCAAGATCATCAGCAATGCCTCCTGTACCACCAACTGCCTAGTGCCCCTGGCCAAGGTCATCCATGACAACTTCGGCATCATGGAAGGACTCATGACCACAGTCCATGCCATCACTGCCACCCAGAAGACTGTGGATGGCCCCTCTGGGAAACTGTGGCATGATGGCCAAGGGGCTCCAGAACATCATCTCTGCATCTACTGGTGCTGCCAAGTCTGTGGGCAAGGTCATCCCTGAGCTGAACCAGCAGCTTACTGGCATGGCCTTCCATGTCCCCACCACCAACGTGTTGGTTGTGGACCTGACCTGCCATCTGGAGAAACCTGTCAAATATGATGACATTCAAGAAGGTGGTGAAACAGACATCAGAGGGCCCCCTCAAGGTCATCCTGGGCTACACTGAGCACCAGGTTGTCTCCTCTGACTTTAACAGTGACACCCACTCTTCCACCTTCAATGCTGGGGCTGGCATTGCCCTCAATGACCACTTTGTCAAGCTAATTTCCTGGTATGACAATGAATTTGGCTACAGCAACAAGGTGTTGAACCTCATGGCCCACATGGCCTCCAAGGAGTAAGAACCCTGGACCACCAGCCCCAGTGAGAGGACAAGAGGAAGAGAGAGGCCCTTAGCTGCTGGGGAGTCCCTGCCACACTGTGAGAATTTCCCATCCTCACAATTTCCATGCAGACCCTCTGAAGAAGGAGGGTCACGGGGAGCCTTATCTTGTCGTGTACCATCAATAGAGTCCCCTGTGCTCAGCCAAATAAACAAAAACAAAAAACGATTTAGCGTATCTCCTTGTTTTTTCTATGCATTTGTTACATGGTTGACAGTGTGTTATATATACAATTTTGTATTCTTATTTTACTGAAATGGGACAGCTTCATTGCTTTTTATTATAATAAAAGCAGTTTGTCCTGGGGCTATATATCTAGAAAAATTACCTAGGAAGGTCAGACAATGCAGAAACAAACAGATATTTATGTGCGCCTCCTATATTTGTTTTGTTTTGAGACAGGATCTCACTATATTGCCCAGGCTGATCTCAAGCTCCTGGGCTCAAGTGATCCTTCTGCCTTGGCCTCCCAAAGTACTGGGATTACAGCATGAGCTACCATGCCTGGCCTTAGTATATTTTAGGTGCTTGGGGTATGAAATTGAGTCAAGTCTTTCCCTCCAGCAGGAGAGAAAGATAACAAGTAGGTAAGCAAATAAACAGGATAATTTCAGATTGAGGTAAGGGCTTTCAAGAAATGGGGTAATGTGGCAAAGAATAATGGGGGTAGGGGATGAGTAGATGGGGAGATCAGGGAAGGCCTCCTGAAGGAGGCAATATTTGAGCTGAAATAGATTTGAATGTTGCTCCAACAGCCAAAAATGACCTGCTGGAATCCATCCCACAGAGAGCCTGGTACCACCCACAGTGTGCCCAGGGCTCAGGCTCAAGACAGGGGCTTGCCTAACATTCAAAAAGTGTTCATTGAACTTCTACTATGTGCTGGCACTGGATACAGTGAGGAACAAAACAGAGTGGTTCCTTTTCTCATGGCACCTATTGCCTAGTAGAAAGACAGATATTAAACAAATAAGCCCATCAATATGTGTAAATACACATTTATTAAGTGTCATTGGCTGGGCTCACACCTGTAATTGGTAGTGGCTCACACCTGTAATCCCAGCACTTTGGGAGGCTGAGGTGGGAGGATCACCTGAGGCCAGGAGTTAGGGACCAGCCTAGGCAACATAGTGAGATGCTGTCCCTACAAAAATGTAAATAAAAAATTAACTATGCATGGTGGTGCATGCCTGTGGTCCCAGCTTGGCTGAAGTGGGAGGACTACTTGACCCCGGGAGGTAGAGGCTGAAGTGAGCCATGATTGCACCACTGCACTCCAGCCTGGGCATCAGAGTCAGACTCAGAAAGAAGAAGAGAGAGAAGAAGAAAAAGGGGAGAAGAAGGAAAGAGAGGAGAGAGGAAGAAGAAGAAGAAAGAAAAAAAGAAAAAGAAGAAAAAGGAAAAAAAGAAAAGAAGAAAGAAAGAAAAAGAAAGAAAAGAAAGAAAGAAAGAAAGAAAAAGAAGAAGAAGAAAGAAGAGAGGAGGGGGAGGAGGGGAGAGGGAGGAAGGAGAAGAAGAAGAATGAAGAGGAAGAAAGAAAGAAAAAAGAAAGAAAGGGAGGGAGGGAGGGAGAGGGGAGGGAGGGAGGGAAGGAAGGGAGGAAGGAAGGAAGGAATGAAGGAGGGAAGGAAGGAAGGAAAAGAGAAAGAAAGAAAGAAAAAGAAAGAAAGAAAAAGAAAGAAAGAAAGAAAGAAAGAAAGAAAGAAAGAAAGAAAGAAAAGAAAAGAGAGAGCCTCTCTAAAAAGTGAAATTTAATACAGTGGAAGGATGAAAAGGAGCCAGCAAAGGTGCAACAGTGGGAAGCATTCAGGTAGACAGAAGAACATGCACAAAGTCACGGAGCAGGAATGTACTGAGGGTGTTCAGGGAACAGAAATGAGTCCTGTTTGGCTAGGCGACTGCAATTTGGGAGGAAGGAGTTTTTTCTGTTTTGGGGGTTTTTTTAGCAACAAGGTGCCACTCTGTTGTCTAGGCTAGAGTGCAGTGGCGCCATCACGGCTCACTGCAGCCTTGACTTCTTGGGCTCAAGTGATCCTCCCACCTCAGCCTCCCAAGTAGCTGGGACTACAGGTGCATGCCATCATGCCTGGCTAGTTCTTTGTATTTTTTGTAGAGACGAGTTTTCACCATGTTGCCCAGGTTGGTCTGGAACTCCTGGGCTCAAGCGATCTGTCTGTCTCGGCGTCCCAAAGTGCTGGGATTACAGGCATGAGTCACTGCGCCCGGCAGACAGGGCAATTCTAAATAAGGTTGGCAAGGTAGGCAGGAGCCGGGAGAACCCCTAGGCCAGAGTAAGAAGGTTGAAGTTCATACTCAAAGTGATGGGAAGCCAATAGAGAGGTTTCAGCAGAGGGAATACCAGGATCTGGTTTATATATATTTAGTCACTGTTGCTATGTGGAGAAATAAATTATAGGGTGGTAAGAGTGAAAGCTATAAGAAATAGTGGCTCAGATCAGGGATAAAGGTAGATACGGCAGAAAGTTAAGACATGGAATTGATAGGATTTCATCTTAAATGAGAAGTTTCTGGCTTGGGCACTTAAATGGATGAGAGTGTCAGAATTTTGTAGAACCCAAGCTGCCTGCTTTCCTGGAACTGAGGCACGTACAGTGAAGACTGAGGCCTAGAGAACAGAATGTCACTTTATTTATTTATTTATTTTTGAGACAGAGTCTCACTCTGTTGCCCAAGCTGAAGTGCAGTGGTATGATCTTAGCTCACTGCAACCTCCGTTTCCAGGTTTAAGCAATCCTCCTACCTCAGCCTCCCAAGTAGCTGGGACTGCATACATGTGTCACCACACCCGGCTAATTTTTGTATTTTTAGTAGAGACGGGGTTTCACTGTGTTAGCCAGGCTGGTCTCGAACTCCTGGCCTCAAGTGATCTGCCTGCCTCGGCCTCCCAAAGTGCTGAGATTACAGGCGTGAGCCACCGTGCCTGGCCATAATGTCACTTTACCTAATGATAACTACTAAGAATGCCTCAAAGTTCAGCTTAGATCTGAATATATGACCAAATTTGCTATTCTGCTGCAGCTTCATCCCTGGCCTTTGGAAGATTAAATTGCAAAATATCTATTTCAGTGGCATTTCAGAAATTGTACACGATGAGCAATTGTGTGGCTGTATATGTGGCCACCATGTTTTGCAAGCATAAGAATGTCGTTAATCCGGCTGAGCACGGTGGCTCATGCCTGTAATCCCAGCACTTTGGGAGGCCGAGGTGGGTGGATCACCTGAGGTCAGGAGTTCGAGACCAGCCTGGCCAACATGGTGAAACCCTGCCTGTACTAAAAATACAAAAATTAGCTGGGCTTGGTGGCACACTCCTGTAATCCCAGCTACTAGGGAGGCTGAGGCAGGAAAATTGCTTGAACCTGGGAGGCAGAGTTTGCAGTGAGCCGAGTTTGCGCCATTGCACTCCAGCCTGGGTGACAGAGCAAGACTCCATCTCAAAAAAAAAAAAAAAAGTGAAAAATCTCCTTGTGTTCTCTATGTGTTGAAATGTTTGTCTCAAGATTTAAAATGCTGTAATATTTAATGATGATCTATGTACCAAAACAGTTTGGAACTTTCAAATGGTGATATAAAAAGTAGATGGACAACTATGCAATGATCAGGAGTGTGTGTTGGCTAGATCAGTGCTTCTCAAACTTAGGGACACTCAAAATCATTGGAGAGCTGATTAAAATACAGATTCCAGGAACCTGTCTTCCAAATGTTCTCATTCAATGGGTCTCTGGACTGGCCCAAGAATTTGTCTTTCTAACAAACTCCGGTGTTTTGGTAATGCTGCTGGTCTGAGGACCCACACTGAATGACTCTGAGCTAGAAACCTTAGGGAAAATATTACAGCCTTTTTAGGCCATGAAACATTTATGAAAATTTAAATGATAATATAAGACAAAATAATAGTTACCATAATTCTAGTCTTAGTAGAATTGTTCGGTGAACTAGCATTTATAACCTTAAGCAAGATAAACTTCGAGTGTTGTAATCCTTAGTTATTTAGTCCATGACTCTTTCCAAAAAGACTATCTGAGAATTTCCATATCTTGTGAAGTTGCACTAAAAGCAAATGTCAACATTGTCACTTCAAAATTTCAGGAAGAGAAAAAACACACACAACATTCATTATGGGTTTCATTCAATCCAATCACAATAAAGAAAATAAAGAGGCCGGGCACAGTGGCTCATGCCTGTAATCCCAGCACTTTGGGAGGCCGAGGTGGGCAGATAACGAGGTCAGATCGAGACCATCCTGGCTAACACGTTGAAACCCCATCTCTACTAAAAACACAAAAAATTAGCCGGCGTGGTGGCAGGCGCCTGTAGTCCCAGCTACTCGGGAGGCTGAGACAGGAGAATGGCGTGAACCCGGAAGGCGGAGCTTGCAGTGAGCTGAGATTGCTCCACTGCACTCTAGCCTGGGTGACAGAGCGAGATTCCATCTAAAAAAAAAAAAGAAAAGAAAAGAAAAGAAAGAAGAAAATGTCAGATAAGTGAGGCATCCAAAAAACGTTTTGACCCTCCATAACCCCAGATGAAAGTGAACGTCTACTGCCAGGCGCGGTGGCTCACGCTTGTAATCCCAGCACTTTGGGAGGCCGAGGCGGGCGGATCACGAGGTCAGGAGATCGAGACCACGGTGAAACCTTGTCTCTACTAAAAATACAAAAAATTAGCCGGGCGTGGTGGTGGGCGCCTGTAGTGCCAGCTACTTGGAGAGGCTGAGGCAGGAGAATGGCGTGAACCCGGGAGGCGAAGCTTGCAGTGAGCCGAGATCGCGCCACTGCACTCCAACCTGGGTGACACGCGAGACTCTGCCTCAAAAAAAAAAAAAAAGAAAGTGAACATCTACTTATCAGCCAGGCACGGTGGCTCATGCCTGTAATCCCAGCACTTTAGGAGGCCAAGGCAGGCAGATCACTTGAGGTCAGGAGTTCAAGAACAGCCTGGCCAACATGGCGAAGCCCCGTCTCTACAAAAAGTACAAAAATTAGCCAGGCACAGAGGCTGAGGCAGGAGAATTGCTTGAACCCAGAAGGTGAAGATTGCAATGAGCTGAGATCATGCCACTGCACTCCAGCCTGGGTGACAAGAGTGAGGCTCCATCTCAAAAACTAATAAAATAATGATGATGATAATAATAATAATAATAGAAAGTGAACTTCTACTTATAACCTAAATGTGCCAAGTAGTGACCGAAGGAACAATTCAGGTGCTGAATGTGCTGAGAAAGTATTATTTCTGCATTAGGACAAGCTTTAGAAATATGGCTACTAAATTTTTTAAATAATAAACTTGCAGCAGTAACTAAATCTTTAATAAAATATAAGATTTATTCTTGACCCTGAGAATTTTATTTTATTTTATTTTTTCGAGACACAGTTTCATTCTGCCGCCAGAGTGCAGTGGTGAAATCTTGGCTCACTGCAACCTCCACATCCCAGGCTCAAGTGATTCTCATGCCTCAGTAGCTGGGATTATAGGTATGCGCCATCGCACCCGGCTAATTTTTGTATTATTAGTAGAAGTGGGGTTTCACTATGTTGACCAGGCTGGTCTCGAACTCCTGACCTCAAGTGATCTGCCCACCTCTGCCAAAGTGCTGGGATTACAGGCATTAGCCACTGCGCCCAGCTGAGAATTTTATTATGTGGTAATGATATTTTTCTTTAGCCTCAGCCAAATATTGATCTAACATTTGTCTAAAACATCCCTTTGGTGTGCCCCCAATCTACTAATTATTGGGCACTGATTGTCCACCAGCCCTGGTGCTGCATTTTGGCTCAGTTAATCTTCAGGTTTTCTCTTTTTCACTTTCTTTCTTTCTTTTTTTTTTTTTTTTGAGACAGGATCTCTGTCACCCAGGCTGGAATGCAGTGGTGCAATCATGGCTCACTGCAGCCTCAACCTCCTGGGCTCAAGTGTTCCTCCCATCCTCAGCCTCCCAAGTAGCTAAGACTACAAGCACACACCACCACACCCTGGCTAGTTTTTTATTTTTTGTAGAGACAGGGTCTCACTATTTTGCCAGGGAGGGTCTCAAACTCCTGGACTCAAGCAATCCTCTAGCCAAGGTGATGAGATATTATAGGCGTGAGTCTGATGAGATTAATATCCCCATTTGATAAATTATACAACTAAGGCTCACAGTGATTAGTCCAAGTTCCCCCAGCTAAGGTGGGGAGTCAGAATTCATACCCGGGGCCTTGCTATGTTGCCCAGGCTGAAGTGCAGTGGCTCAAACGCAACTCACTGCAGCCTTAACCTTCGTAGCTCAAGCAATCTTCCTGCCTCAGCCTTCTGAGTAGCTGGGACTACAGGCATGCACCACCACACGCGACTAATTTTTGCATTTTTATTTTTTGCAGAGACGGGGTTCCCCTGTGTTGCCCAGGCGCCTGCTGATACCTTACTCTACATTCCTAGCCTCTCAGCAGCATCTGTGCCACACTCTCCTCAATGAGTTGCTTCCCAGCTGCACCCAGATATGCCGTGGTTGCAGTTTAGGCTGTGGCAGCAATGAACAGAGCCTGCCTGAGGACCAGCAATGGCTTCCTGTCACCTGAAGGGAAAAGGAAAGGAAATGTGCATGGTTGCTGAACCCGAACCTGAATTGAGAATTCTGCTCCTTTATCAGGCAGCTAGCTGGAGCATGGCCAAGGGTTTCTGGATTCAGGTGGAGAGGCCTCTAATGAGTCCTGGCACTAATGTGTGAGCCCGGGGCTGGGAGTCACTGAACCTTATAGGGCTTACTCCCAGTCTGTAGAATGGGGATGATTCAGGGAAGACTGCTTGGGCCAGGGGTCACGGTGAGGATCACAGTGAGCAGAAGTGAGATTCTGATGTTCTTTGGATACTCACACTGGGGCAGGGAGTGGGGGTGGGAAGGGGAGTACAGCATTTTTATTTCTTCCTCTACTGGGGTTATATATGACCATCCTGAGAACAAAAATAATGGGCCGGGCGTGGTGGCTCACGCCTGTAATCCCAGCACTTTGGGAGGCCGAGGTGGGCGGATCACCTGAGGTCAGGAGGTCGAGACCAGCCTGGCCAACATGGCGAAACCCCGTCTCTACTAAAAATACAAAAAATTAGTCAGATATGGTGGCGGGCGCCTATAGTCCCAGCTACTTGGGAGGCTGAGGCAGGAGAATCACTTGAACCCAGGAGGTGGAGGTTGCAGTGAGCCAAGATCGCGCCACTGCACTCTAGCCTGGGAGACAGAGAGAGACTCCATCTCAAAAAATAAAGAAGAAAGAAATAAGGAAATAATAAATAAATGAAAAATAGAGCCAGGTTTTAATACTGGCTGTGCCACTTACTTATGCTCTGAGAGAACTTGGGTCTCAAAGCCTCAGTTTACTCAACTGTAAATTGGTAAAAACACTTATGTTCAGTGGTATGCTAGCAAATGTTTAACAACTGGCTCTCCAGAAGAAACGCAAATCCTTTCTTTGTAGTATTCACTGGTTTCCATCATACAAATATTCCCACCATGGCAGCATTTTTTTTTTTTTGAGATGGGGGTCTCACCATGTTGCCCAGGCTAGTCTTGAACTCCTGGGCTCAAGTGATCCTCCCACCTCAGCCTCCTGAGTAGCTGGGATTACAGGTGCGTGCCACAGCACCCAGCTCACCATTGCAGATTTTAAGTTACCAACATGAAGTCAACCAGCTCATAAAATTCCTGAAAATTCAACATTCAGCTCGCAATATCCAAGATGGTTTGAGCTAAGTCCGGCACACCACTGCTTCTGCTTAGAGTTTAAATGAAACCGTGCGTCTAAGTGCCTTGTCTAGGGGGCTGAGGAAAGCGACTGAAGAGTGACAGATTTGAGTAGCTCTGTCCCATGAGTGTCCTCCACCTCCAGATAGCTATGAGCGTGGACCCCGCCTGGCCCTGGGAAGCTCCATTATCTCTTCTAAATTACTCTTAGCCTCTCCATATCCTGAAGTTGTCATTTCCAAGGGCCACATGCTGTGAGTAAAGACCCTGCTTTATCTCCTTTTACCCCTAAGACTGGACGCATTGACCACCTTTCTAGTCATCAGTAGAGAAACTACCTTTAAACCACTAAGCTGGCCAGGCACGGTGGCTCACGCCTGTAATCCCAGCACTTTGGGAGGCCAAGGCGGAGTTCGAGACCAGCCTGGCCAACATGGTGAAACCCCGTCTCTACTAAAAATTAAAAAAAAATTAGCCAGGCGTGATGGCACACACCTATAGTCCCAACTATTCGGGAGGTTGAGGCAGGAGAATCGCTTGAACCCAGGAAGTGGAGGTTGCAGTGAGCCGAGATCGAGCAGAGTGAGACTCCGGCTCAAAAATGAAATGAAACAAACAAAACCACTAAAACCACTAAGTTGTTTTTGTTTGTTTGTTTTGAGAGAGCGTTTCTCTTTGTCCCCCAGGCTGGAGTGCAGTGGCACCATCTGGGCTCACTGCAACCTCTGCCTCCCAGGCTCAAGCGATTCTCCTGCTTCAGCCTCCCCAGTAGCTAGGATTACAGGTGCCCGCCACCATGCCTGGCTAATTTTTGTATTTTTAGTAGAGATGGGGTTTCGCCATGTTGGCCAGGCTGGTCTCAAACTCCTGACCTCAGGTGATCCTCCCGCCTCAGCTTCCCAAAGTGCTGGGATTACAGCCATGAGCCACCGCGTCCGGCCCTAAATCACTAAGCTTTGATCCCTTTGTGGGAAAACTCCCCAGCCACTAAGAGGAAGCTTGCTCAAATCAGCTGTGGGGAGAGGAGAGAGAAGAAAGAAGTGAAAGGCATTAAAATCCATGTGCCAGCCTTCGTGCGGGTGCCATACAGTGTTACCTCACTTAATTTTCACAGGATCTTCATTTTCAGATCAAACTGAGAGGCAGAGTTTAAATAAATGCTCTAATGCCATACACTAGATGAGCAGGAGATCTGGAATTGACCCAAGGTGCTTCTTTCTCTATACCCACATCTAGGGGGCTGGGGGTAGGGGGAAGAGGAAGAGATAAAGGAAAAAAATGATTTCTCAATAGATTTTGTTCCAACAAAACCTATGATAATATATTCAATCCATCAGAATATATCTTGGCAGTCTTTCTGAATAGGACAAAATAGTTCACAGCAAGCCAACAGTTCCTCTAGGAACAACTAAAAAATCCAGGTAAACTGTAAAAATGATATTTATGAAAGCATCAGAGAGCTGCAGAAGTTCATAAGAGAGACTGACATTACAGGGAAGGGTTCACCTTTCCGAGATGAATGGAGATCTGCAGCTCCTTTTCCCCAGGAGCATTTTCTGACTCTAGGTAAGACTCGAGATTGATAATCTGGGTTTGTCCTACACAGAAGGCATTGCTGCCAGGCAGAGAAGCCAGCAGAGCTTCTGACACTCACACGGGGACTGGAAACACAAAATGGGATACTTGAAGGGTCTCTTTCTCTCACTCTGTCTTTCTCTCTCTCCTTTTTTTTTTTTTTTTTTTTCTAAGAGATAGGGTCTCATTCTTTCACCCCAGCTGAAGTGCAGGGGCTTGATCACAGCTCAGTGCAACCTTGAAGTCCTGGGCTCAAGCAGTCCTCCCACCTTAGCCTCTTGAGTGGCTGGGACCATAGGCATGCATCACCACACCTGGCTAATTATTTTTACTTTTTGTAGAGACAGGGTTTCGCTTTGTTGCCCAGGCTGGTCTCGAACTCCTGGGTTCAAGCGATCCTCTCACCTCAGCCTTCAAAAGTGCTGGGACTACCAGCTGGTGCCACCACACCCAGCTAATTAAAAAAATACAATTTTTTAGAGACAGAATCTCACTATGTTGCCCAGCTGGTCTTGAACTCCTGGACTCAAGTGATCCTCCCACCTCAGCCTCCTAAAGTGCTGGGATTACAGGCATGAACCACCAAGACCCATCAAGGGATCTTAAATAGGTAGCCAGATTCCCTCTCATAACATCTGCTGAAGTCTGAAGCTATGCAGGGAGGAAAACTAAAGAGAGAAACTGACAAGTCTCTGAAAAGCAGAGTGGAAATTCTTATGCTTCTCTTGGTGCTGAGGACACAGTCGGCCATGCCCTCAACTGTAAGCTGAGTAGGGTCACATCCTAGGAATGGACCAAACAGAGATGAACTGAGGCTCACTAAATATGTAATACAGCCTGGACTCATTGGAGTTCCTGATTGGATCAAGGGGATTACCCACACTTTCTGTCTTGCAGAGGACTGTGTAAACGGTCTCTGGTGGAAAATAAACATTTTATGGAGCCTCACTAGTGCTTTTGTGTGTATTTTACCAGCATTCAGTCAAAAATCGCAATGTGAAAAGACAAAAATATATGACTGATAAATAGAAAACATAAGATGTGGATCCACAGATGATATAGACATCAGAGTTAGACAAGGACTTCTGAATAATTATCATTAATGTATTCAGAAAATAGAGGAAAAGGTGCACATGATATGGAGAATTTCAACAGAGAATTAGAATCTAAAAAAAAAATGGTTTTTTGATAACAAAAAAATCCACAAATGGACACTGAAAAATAGGGTATCTGAAATTAAGAAATCAATGGATAAAGCTGGGCACTGTGGCTCATGCCTGTAATCCCAGCACTTTGGGAGGCCGAGGTGGGCTGATCACCTGAGGTCAGGAGTTCAAGACCAGCCTGGCCAACATAGTGAAACCCCGTCTCTACTAAAAATATAAAAATTAGCTGTGCGTGGTGGCGGGCACCTGTAATCCCAGCTACTGAGGCATGAGAATCACTTGAACCCAGGAGGCAGAGGTTGCAGTGAGCTGAGATTGCGCCACTGCACTCCAGCCTGAGAGAAAGAGCGAAACTCTGTCTCAAAAAAAAAAAAAAAAAGAAAGAAATAGAAAATAAAAGAAAGAAAAAAATAAATGGATGAGTTCAACAGATTGGCTATAGCAGAAGACAGGATAAAATGTACTAGAATATAGGTCAATGTCTCTTTTGGGAAGGAACAAGGTAATTGGAGAAAAAAATATTCCTAAACACCTCCCCACCCCACACACACCCTCATCTTCTCTCTGCCCTATAATTTACGTGATTTTTTTTTTTTTAGGAATAGTTGCAACAGCTATTGTTGTTATGTTTATGTTGAAATAATTTTAGGTTTACAAAAGAGTTGTAAAGATAGTAGACAGAGTGCCTGTAACACTTTACCCAGTTTCTCCTAGGTGATAAATTTTTAAAAATAAGTATTGTATCTTCTCTTTTTTTTTTTGAGATGGAGTTTTGCTCTTGTTGCCCAGGCTGGAGTGCAATGGCACGATCTCGGCTCACTGCAACCTCCACCTCCCTGGTTCAAGCAATTCTCCTGCCTCAGCCTCTCTACTAGCTGGGATTACAGGCACCCGCCACCACACCCAGCTAATTTTTTGTATTTTTAGTAGAGATGCGGTTTCACTACGTTGGCCAGGCTGGTCTCAAACTCCTGACCTCAGGTGATCCACCCATCTCAGCCTCCCAAAGTGCTGGGATTACAAGCATGAGCCACCGCGCCCAGCTCAAGTATTGTATTCTTGGGCAAGTCAAGTGATTCTGGGTTTTTATTTTCTCATATGTGAAAATTTTTATTTCTCATATGTGATCCAATTTTAAAATTGGATCAAACTCTGTAAGATCCCTTCCAACTCTAACATTCTATGAATCTAAATCTTGGATATGTTCTAGCGGTCCCCAAAAGATGATGATTAATAGCTTTTGTGGCCAGGCAGGGTGGTTCATGCCTGTAATCCAGCACCTTGGGAGGCCGAGGCAGGCGGATCACGAGGTCAGGAGATCGAGACCATCCTGGCTAACACGGTGAAACCCCGTCTCCACTAAAAAATACAAAAAAAAAAAAAAAATTAGCCGGGTGTGGTGTGGGTGCCTGTAGTCCCAGCTACTCGGGAGGCTGAGGCAGGAGAATGGCATGAACCTGGGAGGCGGAGCTTGCAGTGGACCGAGATCGCGCCACTGCACTCCAGCCTGGGCGACAGAGTGAGACTCCGTCTCAAAAAAAAAAAAAAATAGCTTTTGTATATTGAGCTATTACTATGTGTCCATCACTACATATATTAACTGTCACTTAATACTCACAAAGCTGGAATTGTGAGGTGGGTTATATTATGATGTCCATTTTACAGATGAAGAAATTGTGCTGCACAGAAGTTACGTGACTTGCTGAAAGTTCTATAGCTTTTATTTATTTATTTATTTATTTATTTATTTTTTGAAATGGAGTCTTGCTCTGTCGCCCATGCTGGAGTGCAGTGGCACAATCTCGGCTCACTGCAACCTCCGCCTCCTGTGTTCAAGCAATTGTCCTGCCTCAGTCTCCCAAGTAGCTGGGATTACAGGCATCCGCCACCACACCCAGCTAATTTTTGCATTTTTAGTAGAGACAGGGTTTCACCATCTTGGCTAGGTTGGTCTGGAACTCCTGACCTCGTGATCCACCTGCCTCGGCCTCCCAAAGTGCTGGGATTACTGGCATGAGCCACCGTGCCAGGCCAGTTCTACAGCTTTCTATACTGCAGACAAGGAAGTGGATTAACTCTGTCGCTCAATTTTAATGAGTATCTGGGGAAGGTAAGGAAAGAGATTAAAGAAAGGAAAGAAGAGGAGGAACTGGGGTAGTCACAGTGTGGGAGGAGGGGCCCTTATTTTAGAGTAGCAGCTTTATTTAAAGCTCCAAATCTGCCACATCTTAGCTTTGTGACTTCAGGCAATTCACTTAAATGCTCTAAACTTCAGTTTCTACATTGCCCAAATGGAGAAAATCCTATAATAATAGCTAGCACACACAGTGTCTACTATGTGCCTGGCATTGTTCTAAGCCTCTTATTCATTCATTGCACAAATATTTATTGCAAACCTCCCTGTGTCGGGCAGTGTCCTAAAAAACAAAGATCTCTCTTTATTATGGCTTTTGCTCTAATTTGGGGAGACAGACAATAAACAGATTAAAAAAAATTAACCTTATAAAAACTGTACTATTGGCCAGGCACGGTGGCTCACGCCTGTAATCCTAGCACTTTGGGAGGCCGAGGCGGGTGGATCACGAGGTCAGGAGTTTGAGATCAGCCTGGCCAACATGGTGAAACCCTGTCTCTACTAAAAATATAAAATTAGCCAGGCGTGGTGGCGGGCGCCTGTAACCCCAGCTACTCGGGAGGCTAAGGCAGGAGAATCGCTTGAACCCAGGAGACGGAGGTTGCAGTGAGCCAACACGGTGCCATTGCATTCCAGCCTGGGCAATACAGTGAGACTCTGTCTCAAAAAACAAAAACAAGGCCGGGAGCAGTGGCTTACGCCTGTAATCCCAGCACTTTGGGAGGCCAAGGCGGGCGGATCACGAGGTCAGGAGATCGAGACCATCCTGGCTAACACGGTGAAACCCCGTCTCTACTAAAAATACAAAAAATTAGCCGGGCGTGGTGGTGGGCGCCTGTAGTCCCAGCTATTCAGGAGGCTGAGGCAGAAGAATGATGTGAACCTGGGAGGCGGAGCTTGCAGTGAGCCGAGACTGTGCCACTGCACTCCAGCCTGGGCGACAGAGCGAGACTCCGTCTCAAAAACAAAAACAAAAACAAAAACAAAACAAAACAAAACAAAAACTGTACTATTAGTATCCCCATTTTATGTATTTACTTATTTATTTTTTTGAGACGGAGTCTCACTCTGTCACCCAGGCTGGAGTGCAGTGGCTCACTGCAACATCTTCCTCCTGGGTTCAAGCAATTCTCTTGCCTCAGCCTGCCAAGTAGCTGGGATTACAGGCGCACACCACCATGCCCAGCTAATTTTTTGCATTAGAGACGAGGTTTCACCATGTTAGCCGGGCTGGTCTTGAACCCCTGACTTCAGCTAATCTGCCTGCCTTGGCCTCCCAAATTGTTGGGATTACAGACGTGGGCCACCGTGCCCAGCCAGTACCTCCATTTTGAAAATGAGAAAACTGGGCCGGGCACAGTGGCTCATGCCTGTAATCCCAGCACTTTGGGAGGCCAAGGCAGGTAGATCACGAGGTCAGGAGTTTGAGACCAGCCTGGTGAAGATGGTGAAACTCTGTCTCTATCAAAAATACAAAAATTAGGCAGGCGAGGTGGTGGGTGCCTGTAATCCCAGCTACTTGGGAGGCTGAGGCAGCAAGATGGTTTGAGGCCAAAAGTTCAAGACCAGTCTGGACAATGTAGTGAGACTTCATCTCTACAAAAATAATCACTGGCCAAGTGGGTGGCTCACGCCTGTAATCCCAACACTTTGGGAGGCCGAGGTGGGTGGATCACAAGGTCAAGAGATCAAGACCATCCTCTCCAATATGGTGAAACCCCTGTCTCTACTAAAAATACAAAAAAATTAGCTGGGTGTGGTGGTGTGCACCTGTAGTCGTAGCTACTTGGGAGGCTGAGGCAGGAGAATCGCTTGAACCCAGGAGGCGGAGGTTTTCAGTGAGCCGAGATCGCCTCATTGCACTCCAGCCTGGTGAAAGAGCAAGACTGTCTCAAAAAAAAAAAAAAAAAACCACTATTATTAGGCCAGCTCGGTGGCTCACGCCTGTAATCCCAGCACTTTGGGAGGCTGAGGTGGGCGGATCACGAGGTCAGGAGGTCGAGACCATCCTGGCTAACACAGTGAAACCCCATCTATACTAAAAATACAAAAAATTAGCCGGCCGGTGGTGGTGGGCGCCTGTAGTCCCAGCTACTCAGGAGGCTGAGGCAGGAGAATGGCGTGAACCCGAGAGGCAGGACTTGCAGTGAGCAGAGATCGCGCCACTGCACTCCAGCCTGGGGAACAAAGTGAGACTCCGTCTCAAAAACAAACAAACAAACAAACAAAAAAACTATTATTAATGAATTTTTTAAAAACAGGCTAGCCAGGCGCAGTGGCTCACGCCTGTAATCCCAGCACTTTGGGAGGCCGAGGCGGGCGGATCACGAGGTCAGGAGATCAAGACCATCCTGGCTAACACAGTGAAACCCCATGTCTACTAAAAATACAAAAAAAAAATTAGCCGGGCCTGGTGGCGGGTGCCTGTAGTCCCAGCTACTCAGGAGGCTGAGGCAGGAAAATGGCGTGAACCCGGGGGCGGAGCTTGCAGTGAGCCGAGATCGCGCCACTGCACTCCAGCCTGGGAGACGGCGAGACTCTGTCTCAAAAAACAAAAGACAAAAAAAACAAAAAAAACAGGCTAAGGGATTTTGCTCAAAGTCCCACAACCAGTAGGCAACAAAAACAGATTCAAAGTCAGGCAGGTTCGGCTCCAGAAGCCACACACCGGACCTCCAGGCTATTCTGCCTTCCAGTAACCCCCTCACAAAGTTCTCATGAGCATCAAATGAGAGAAAGCGTATCAAAGCACTTTGTAAGCCACAAAGCACTGTGCACAAATTAGAGCTGATAAGTGGCCGGGCAGGACCTGCTGAGACGGTGACTGTGAGGAAAGCCACCCTCAGTCTCCTACCCTCACCACCAAGCCTGGCGTCCCTCTCTCTGCTACCCCTCAGCTCTGAGGTTACCCAGGATGCTCCTGATGTGAGTTTTGGGGGCTAGGAGAAGTGCAAAATAATGCATTCAGCTCCTTTCCTGGTGGCTCAGATGCCTCTCAGAGACAGCCTGGAATGCTAACTCGCTCTTCAGCCGTATTTTTATTTTGGGTTCATCATCTGGTAGGGAAGAGAAGCCCTGTAGGCAGAGTGGTGACTAAGGCTGGTGATTCACACGCCCTGCCGGCCTCCTGTGTGCAGCAGCATCCCTCAGCAGGGAGACTGCAGAACGTGTCCCTGCCCGCCTGCACTGGGGACGAGGGCTGGGAGCTGAGGAAGCTAGGACTTCCCTTCAGACAGAGCAGATGGTTGCCGCTTAATGAAGGCGCGCTACGGTCACACACAGCAACCCCCCCCCCCCCAACACACACACACACATACACATGCGCACATGCAAGAAACAGGCTTCTGCCTCGAAAAGGGCCTTGTCAGGCCTTTAGAAGAGGGCACTTGGTAGTTATTTGTTGACTGAATCAGTGGATAGATGGAAGGGTAATTAGCAGCTCATATTTGCACAGCACTTTCCAGTTTACAAAGCATTATCACATAAATGAGCTCATGTAATCCTCCCAACAGAATGGTGAGGTGATTGTCACGGCTATCCCAATTATGTAGATGACAAAACTGAGGCTCAGAGAACTGATGTCAATTGTTCACAGCAGATCCAGGCATTTACTGAATGAATGAATGAGGTGGTGAGCCAGGATCTGAAATCACATTGTCTTCTCCAAATTCCATACTCTCTACCGTGGCTGCTGCTGCTGTCTTTATGAAGAGTTAAACAGAGTCTCCTCTCAGGAACTGATGTTGGAGGTAGTTGTAAGTACAAGACTGTACGGAAATCACTCCCAGAGCCCCAGCATCACCTTCTTTCCATGGACGGAGTGACCTGTTCTCCTCCAAGCCTGCCAAGCCCTTCCTCTCACAACCATCCCAGCCCACTTGTAACATATCTCTTTACAAGCCCATGCCCCTTATACTGTGAGCCCCAGGAGGAGCACTGGGCCTTATTCATCTGTGTCCCCAGTGTCTGGCATCACCCAAGTACTAAATGAATGAATGAGGTATGTGGCAGATTATCTTTTTCTGTGTTCTCCAAAACAAGGAAACAGCAATAGCTTGACCCCCAAGATTCTGCCCAGTGGCTTGGTATCAAGGGAATGTACTGGGCCAGTTTTGAAAATCCATAGTCTCTCCCTCTCTCATTGCCTCTCCCTCTCAGAAGGCTTGCCAACATTCAGGAGGAGGCTAAATATCAACAGGGTTATCCCAGCCCCCAGAGAGCAAAAGGGGTCAAGCACATCTCAGCTGCTCTGCCCCAGGCAGCCCCAAAGAGGAGCTAAATTTTCTTTCTCCCTCTAAAAGGGCCCACATAGCAATGCTTCCACCCACATCTTGGCTCTCCCACACCCCGCTTTTCTGCCTCCCTGCAGACAGCCCGCTCTGCCACACTCCCACCCAGCCCTCTGCTATCAGAGCTCTGAACACCCAAAAAGGAAAAACGATTTGTGCTGAGTGCGAAGACAGAGCCAGGGAGGAAGGGAAGGGCTGCTCGCTGCCAGCTGACGTTCTGCAGACTGAGCTGCCTGTGTCTGTGCCAAGGGTGTGGCCACCGGCGAATTCTGAGAGAGATGGGGGAAGGGGAGAGAGAAAAATGTACTGATTTCCACAGCACATCTTGAGTCCTATCTTAAACTGTACTGAATTGGCTGTCCCATGAGAGAGAATGAGCTCAAAGGCCCATAGATGATAGAGAACTACCAGCCATACATTCACTCAACAAACATTTACTGGGCACACTACTTGCCAGGCAAAATATGCAGCACAAGGAATGCAGATGTGAAAGACAGCATACCTGTCCTGGAGTATCTCACATTTGAGTGGGAGAGACAGACAAGGAAACAGGCAACTGTAATACAGTGTAATCAGTACTAAGGAAGAGACAAGCACTGGACACAGTGAGAGGCCAGAGGAGGGGGAGCTCACTCAGACTTAGGAGCAGAGGGGCAGTCAGAGAGTCTGCCGGGAGGAGGTGACATCCAACACACTGAATCGTGAGGAATGAGGAGGAATTAGATTGGTATAAATGGGAGGAAAGGCATTCCTAGGCAGCAGGAATAGCTTGTGCAAAGGCATGGGGATGAAAGCGCATAGGCCAGCAAGTACTGGGATTTGGTGCGGCAGAGTGAGGGGTTAAGGCTCTTGTCGGAGAAGCCAAGGATTTTGGATGTTATTTTAAAAACAGCTAGAGTATCATCAAAAGGCTTGGAGGGTGTGTGACTGATCAGATTTGCATTTTGGAAAAATGAGTCTGGCCACTAAGTGAAGAATGGATTCCCAGAATATGAGATGGGGGAGAAAGGGAGCAAAGGAAGCTAGAGAAGCAAGCCAGTGAGAAATGGTGAGGACCTGAATTTAGGGCAGCTCCCTTGGGAAGGAAAAGGAAAACACAGATCTACGAGGCATTTAGGAAGTAGAATTACTGGACATGGTGACCAGCATGGGGGGGCGCAGGCAGGGAAAAGGAGCGGATGCCCATGTTCTGACTTGGGTGTTGAGTGGGTCAGGTGAGAGTGCCATGAGTAGAGATGGGGAATCTGGGCAGAGGAGAAGGTTTAGTGGGAAAACAGATGAGTCCTGTGTGGAGTCCCTTGAGTTGGAGGCACCTGCAGACATCTAGGGTGAGAGAGTCAGCAGTGGGGTAAAGGAGAGGTGTGGGGCAAGAGGAGAGCTGGACCAGAGAGTCAAAGTAGCTTCTGTGGTTAAAAGCACGGGTGTGGAGGAGATCGCCTGAGAAAAATGTGCCCATCAAGAGTGTGTGAACTCCATCTTCCTGTCCCCAGGCATGATGGGCTGAGATAATACAAGTGAAAGTGCTTAGCCTGATATATGGGTCAGAATGGATGCTCAATAAATTTTACTTGAGTGATTAGTAGGTCAAGAATCATGAATAGGCTGGGTGCGTTGACTCATGCCTGTAGTACCAGCACCTTGGGAGACCAAGGAAGTAGGATCACTTGAGCTTAGGAGCTCAAGACCAGCCTGAGCAACATAGCAAGACCTCATCTCTACTAAAAAATTCTTTTATTTATTTATTTATTTATTTATTTATTTATTTATTTATTTATTTATTATTTTTTGAGACAGAGTCTCGCTCTGTGGCCCAGGCTGGAGTGCAGTGGCACCATCTCTACTCACTGCAAGCTCCGCCTCCCAGGTTCACGCCATTCTCCTGCCTCAGCCTCCCCAGCAGCTGGGACTACAGGCGCCTGCCGCCACGCCCGGCTAATTTTTGTATTTTTAGTAGAGATGGGGTTTCACTGTGTTAGCCAGGATGGTCTCAATCTCCTGACCTTGTGATCTGCCCGCCTCAGCCTCCCAAAGTGCTGGGATTACAGGCATGAGCCACCACACCTGGCCAAAAAAAAAAATTCTTTTAAATAGCTGGGCATGGTGGCGTACACCTGTAATTCCAGTTGCTCAGGAGGCTGAGGTGAGAGGATCACTTGAGCCTGGGAGATCGAGGCTGCAGTGAGCTATAATCACACCACTGCACTCCAGCATAGGCGACATAATGAGACCCTGTCTCAAAAACAAAATTTTTAAAAATCACGAATAATCATTTAGTCTAATGTTTTGCTTCCAAACATCGTTGGGAAGTCCTTCTAATGTGTGTCTTGAATCCTCCTTTCAAGATTCCTGCCTTTCCAGTCCTCAAGTCCTGATTGCCTTGCTCACTATTTGCACCAGTGGCTTACTCTCTGTCCCTGCCTCCTACACTCTCCACTGTCAGATATTTTCAAGCTGTTTTATTTTCAGACAGTCTTCTTCATTGCCATCAGCTGCCTATTTGAGGTATTCTCATCAAATATTGTATTTGTGTAGCTAAACCATAACTCTTTGTAGAGGAAAGCAATGGCACAAAAAATCCAAAAATGACACATTTAAGTGACTTCTAATTGGCTTGGGAAGTTGTTTTGGTCCTTGCATCTGAATGTACGTGCATTAGATATTCCAAAAATCGATTCAGGGAAAATGGCCATAGTAGCGGGGAAATGATGCAAGAAGAACTTGCCTAGGAACTTCCTAATTGTTTCATTCCACTCTCTTCAGCAAGGCACCAAGCCTTCCATGCATCCATCATTTTCTGTACCCATCCATTCCATCTATCCATTCTCCAGCCCATCCATTCATCTATCCATCCATCTCTTCATCCACCCATCCTCCAAATCCATCCAACTGTCCACCTATCCATCCATCCATCTATCTAAAAATATCTCTGAGTGCCTACTCTATGCCAGACACTGCACTAGGTGCTGAGGGATACGAAAACAAATGAGACTTGGAACAAAGAAACTTCCAGTCTGAATGGAAAGACCCAAGATTAAAAATAACTCTACCTGATAAGTACTCTAAAAGAAGAATTAGAGGAGAGAACACAACTCTTTCTAGAAGAACCAAGGAAGGCTTCATAAAAGGGGGTCTTGGCCGGGCGTGGTGGCTCACGCTTGTAATCCCAGCACTTTGGGAGGCCGAGGCGGGCGGATCACGAGGTCAGGAGATTGAGACCATGGTGAAACCCCGTCTCTAGTAAAAATACAAAAAAATTAGCCGGGCGTGGTGGCGGGCGCCTGTAGTCCCAGCTACTCGGGAGGCTGAGGCAGGAGAATGGCGTGAACCCGGGAGGCGGAGCTTGCAGTGCACCGAGATTGCGCCACTGCACTCCAGCCTGGGCGACAGAGGAAGACTCTGTCTCAAAAAAAAAAAAAAAAAAAAAGGGGGGGTCTTGAAGGAGAAGAGAGATTTGGCGATGGACAGTTTTACTTATCACAGAGATACGGGGCAGAGGAGACATATTCACCACCCCAGTGCAGGTCACTCCTGGGCATGATAATCTATCTATGGGACTTCAAACTACCACATCTCTTATGGGCTCAGTATCTTTATCAATAGATCAAAGGGATTGTGTCAGTAGTTTTCAAACCATGCTCTGTTGAACCTAGGGCAACCAACTGTCCTGATTTGCCCAGGTTCCAGATATTTCTCAGGATGCAGGACTTTCAGTGCTAAAACTAGACAAATTGAGCCAGCTGGGACTGGTATGCTGCATTGGCCACTCAGAAGAAATATAAAGAAATAAAGCCAGACAAACTGGGGTGAGTTGGTCAATCTAACTGAACCTTACAGCTATCATAGGGAGGCCACCAAGGCAAGGGGTAGGAGAGGCAGGACTTACGGAGGAGGCCAGTCCAATGGGGCTCAGAGCCCCCAAGTCCCACTTTAACTGGATCAGTTTTGTCTTGTTTTACACATTGAGCTTCTAGGTTAGATGTTTGTTTGTTTGTTTGTTTGTTTGTTTTGAGATGGAATCTCACTCTGTTGCCCAGGCTGGAGTGCAGTGGCGCAATCTCAGCTCACTGCAACCTCCTCCTCCCAGGTTCAAGTGATACTCCTGCCTCAGCCTCCTAAGTAGCTGAGATCACACCCGGCTAACTTTTTTGTACTTTTAGTAGAGACGGGGTTTCACCATGTTGGCCACGCTGGGCTCCCACTCCTGGCCTCAAGTGATCCACCTACCTTGGCCTCCCAAAGTGCTGGCATTATAGGCGTGAGCCATTGCACCTGGCCCCTGTTACTTTTTTTTTTTTTTGAGATGGGATTTCGCTCTTGCTGCTCAGGCTGGAGTGCAGTGACATGATCTTGGCTCACTGTAAACTCTGCCTCCCAGGCTCGAGTGATTCTCCTGCCTCAGCCTCCCGAGTAGCTGGGATTACAGGCATGCACCACCACGCCCAGCTAATTTTGTATTTTTAGTAGAGATGGGATTTCTCCATGTTGGTCATGCTGGTCTCAAACTCTTAACCTCAGGTGATCCACCCGTCTCGGCCTCCCAAAGTGCTGGGATTACAGGCATGAGCCACAGCTCCTGGTCCTGTTACTTTTTTAAAGAATTTGAAAGCCACTAGACTAAATGTTCCCTAGTGGTTTTGTTTGTTTGTTGGAGACAGAGTCTCGCTCTGTCGCCCAGGCTGGAGTGCAGTGGGGCGATCTTGGCTCACTGCAACCTCCATCTCCCGGGTTCAAGTGATTCTTCTGATTAAAATAGTATGTCAGGCCAGGCGCAGTGGCTCACGCTTATAATCCCAGCATTTTGGGAGGCCAAGGTGGGTAGATCCCCTGTCAAGAGTTCGAGACCAGCTTGGCCAACATGGCAGAACCCTGTCTCTCCTAAAAATACAAAAAGTAGCCGGGAGTGGAGATGCACGCCTGTACTCCCAGCTACTCGGGAGGCTGAGGCAGACGAATTGCTTGAACCCAGGAGGCAGAGGTTGCAGTGAACTGAGATGGTGCCACTGCACTCCAGCCTGGGTGACAGAGCGAGACTCCATCTCAAAAGAAAAAAAAAGTATGTCAGGGGCTGGGCATGATGGCTCATGCCCCTAATCCCAGGGTTTTGGGAGGCCAAGACAGGAGGATCACTTGAGGCCAGAAGTTCAAGACCAGCCTGGATGATATAGCAAGATCCCATCTCTACAAAAAATATAAAAATTAGCCAGGCATGGTGGTACATGCTTGTAGTCCTAGCTACTCAGGAGGCTGAGGTGGGAGGATAGCTTGAGGCCAAGAGGTTGAGGCTGCAGTGAGCTATGATCACACCCCAGCTCACCAGCCTGGGTGACAGACCAAGACCCTGTCTCTAAAAAAAAAAAAATCATATGTCAGTGGACAGCTGGTTGCCTTATTTCTCTCTGTCTTTTCCATCATTCTGATTTCTATTTTTTTCCTTTATCTGGTAAGAGGGAGAAAGGACTATAAGATAGAAATAAACATTTTAGCTCAAAAGTCTTCCTTTCTATAGAATTTTCAGAAGCTCTAAAATAAATAAGAAAGTACTAAACATGAAACGTGGTCAAGTTTTAAAATCCATAGCATCCAGACCAACCTGCAGGAAGGCAGCCTTCATTTTATACCTTTCTCACTCTCCACTTGTTCTAAAATTATATCACTGACTGTAAGTGGGGGGACAATTTTTTTTTTTTTAGACAGAGTCTCGCTCTGTCGCCTGGGCTGGAGTGCAGCGGCGTGATCTCGGCTCACTGCAAGCTCCGCCTCCCAGGTTCACACCATTCTCCTGCCGCAGACTCCCGAGTAGCTGGGACTACAGGCGCCCACCACCATGCCTGGCTAATTTTTTGTATTTTTAGTAGAGACGGGGTTTCACCATGTTAGCCAGGATGGTCTCAATCTCCTAACCTCGTGATCCACCCACCTCGCCCTCCCAAAGTGCTGGGATTACAGGCGTGAGCCACCATGCCCGGCCAAGCTGGGTGACAATTAACTAGCCTCAAGAACCTCCTTTTGTTTCGGGATGGGGCAGAGTGCTGAGAGCGGACCAGGGGAAGGAGTTGGGAGCAACATCCCAGCTCCCCCTCCCACCCTAGATCCCTTTGGCGGCTCTAATTGAGGCCTGTCACAGGGAGAGAAGGCAGCTGCAAATTGCATGCATCAACAAATTACAGCCAATTAGAGCCCCAGTCCCAGCCTACTGGGGGTGACATGAGGCCAGTCAGAATCCCTTCTGATTCAGCAATGCCAAAGGTTTTGGGCTTCCAGCGTCACTTTCTGCAATCCAGACCCTGAACTTTATCCTGGGCCTGCACCCTGCCTTCCGACAATCCCTCAGGGAAGATGGGGGCTTCCCCCAACCCTCAAGAAGTCTCCAGGGTGCTTCTCTCAGCCATCACTGAAGTTCGCCTAGTGATCTAGGCCCAATCTCTTCTGCTATGCTGCTTTTTTGTTAAGTTATAGTCATGTTGGTTTTATTCAAAAGAATAAAATGCTTGACAAACTGAAAAATATGGAATGCTTCATCAATTTGCGTATCATTCTTATGCAGGGGCCATGCTAATCCTCTCTATATCATTCCAATTTTAGTATATGTGTTGCTGAAGCCAGTATGTGCTACTGCTGTGCTTTAAGCTGAGTTTTCTCCAGATTTGGTCCTTGGGGGAACTGATTTGCTGGCACTTCAAGGGCCTGCTGAGAACTCTTTGCTTGCTGGCTTTCGGCCAGCTTAACTCTGCCATCCTTCTGCCCATCCTGACAACATTGGGCCAAAGCTAGGGTGAGGTCAACATGAAACCTGTGGAGGTGTAATGGAAGTGTCACCTCCCAGAAGGGCAGGTATATGGCCACCCATACCTGTCCACAGCTGCTTCTTCACTCCCCTCCCTGGAGCCAGCAGCTCTGGTTTCAACAGTGTGAGGGTGTGTGTGTGTGTTTGTGTGTGTGTTCGCATGCATGCGCATGTGCGTTTATGAGACACACCACAGGACATCTACATGCTAGGGACAGAAAGATGGGGAGGGCATGACGCTGGATTTTCTCTGTTTGATCTCAAGTGTAAAAGAGCAGCCAAATGCCCTCAAAGAATGTTCTTTTTCTCCCTTTCTTGCTTTTCTCCCCAGGACTCTGGCACTTCTACAAATAGGGCTGTGCCAGAAGAAAAGGAAGTTTCAGCAGTCAGTCCATCCACACCCCCCATCCCCTGAAACAATAATCTCTTCCTCTGTCCCAGCCCCTGTTTGAATTGGGGAGGGGGTAGGGAAAGGAGGCGTCTTTTGTGTTCTGAAGTTTCTAAGGAAGCCAGTACAGACGCACCCTTCCCCTTCCAGGGAATGTATCCTGTGATGTTTAAGTAGGAGTCAAGCCTTGGGAATGAATTTCTCTTGAACTGTCCTTTCTCCACCACAGGAGGTGGGATGGGTACGCCCAATAAAGGTGAAAGAGCAAGAGAAGGGGTTAGGGTCAGATGTCCCCAAAGATATCAAAGCTTTCTGCCTAGGGGAACAGTGGGGCTCAGATGACCCATAGGCAAGGAAAGAGGTCAAGGAATGACTCAGTAGTCGCAGCCTCCTGGAGGCTCTTGAAGAAACTCAAGGTTTCAATCTGATAAACCTTCTCAAGACAGACAAGGCAGGATCAGAGGTAGGAATCCTGGGGAACATAGTGAGACCCTGTCTCTACAAAAAATAATTAGTTGGGCATGGTGGTATACACCTGTGGTCCCAGCTGCTAGAGAGTCTGAGGTGGGAGGATCGCTTGAGCCCAAGAGTTCCAGGCTGCAGTGAGCTGCGACCATGCCACTGCACTCCAGCCTGGGCAACAGAGTGAGACGCTGTCAAAGAAAGAAAGAGAAAGAAAGAAAAAAAAAGAAAGAAAGAAAGAAAGAGAAAGAAAGAGGGAAGGAAGGAAATAAAGAAAGAAAAAAGAAAGAAAGAAGGAAAGAAAGAAAGAAAAAAGAAAGAAAGAAAGAAAAAGAAAGAAAGAAGGAAAGAAAGAAAGAAGGAAGGAAAGAAAGAAGGAAGGAAGGAAAGAAAGAAAGAGGAAGAAAAAGAAACAAAGAGAAACAAGGTGGGACAAGGGCAGATAAGGGTTGAGGCCAGGCCGGGAGTGAGAGTAGAAAGAGGACCGGGTTGCCAAGTGTGGATAACAATCAGGGCTGCGCTTGCCCGGGTCAGCTCACTCTTCTCTTCTCAGGCTACTCCCTGAGTGGATGCCGTGGTGCTCCACCCAGATTCCCGGTGCTGACTGTGAGTTTTGGCTGCCAATGGCTCTCCATCTCTGGACTTGCCCTTGGCCTAGAGGGCAGCCAATTAGCTGACTGATAGGGGCATAAAAAACCAGCCTCCCTGACTCAGGTGGGATCCTTTCTGTCACGCAATTGTCCACCCAGAGCTTCCCACAGGATCAAGCCAAAACCAGACTCATCTGTGAAGCACATCCTTGCTTCCCCACTCTCTGCCCCACCCTGCTTCCCTTCCTCCCTTCTCCTGAGAGTTTGCCCCACAATAAACCATGTGCCGCCCAAATCCCTATCTCAGTCTGCACATCAAGGGAACCAGATCTAAGACACTTCTTTGGGTACAACTTGCATCTTAGCTCCAGTGCCTAGGATGCTGTGTCAGCCCCTAGTCAGCCTTCAGTGCACAATAAAGATTTAAAAAAATTTTTCAGCCGGGCGTGGTGGCTCACGCTTGTAATCCCAGCACTTTGGGAGGCCGAGGTGGGCGGATGATATGAGGTCAGTAGCTCAAGACCAGCCTGGCCAACATGGTGAAACCCCGTCTCTACTAAAAATACAAAAATTAGCTGGGCCTGGTGGCGTGAGCCTGTAATCCCAGCTGCTCAGGAGGCTGAGGCAGGAGAATCACTTGGAGGCAGGAGAATCACTTGATCTCAGGAGGCAGAGGTTGTAGTGAGCCCAGATCACGCCACTACACTCCAGCCTGGGCAACAGAGCAAGACTCCGTCTTGAAAAAAAAAAAAATTCTAGTCTCTCATTATGAAACTACAGTAAATAATGCTAAATACTATTCATATTATATGTGGTTAATTGAAAGAAGGAATGATTGGTTGAATTAATGCTCTGGATGGGAGATAAGTAGGTGGGGGAATTTATTGTAGGACCACCCCCCCGTATACACACACATTAACCAGATGCCCATGGCTCATCCGAGTACATCCTGTCTACATATAGGCCACCTGCTTATATCTATGCAAAGTCAGGGACAGATAATCCAGTTTGTGGATTATCCAGACCCCCAGCTGGCATGTTCCTCCTCAATATTGCCTCCCTGAACCCTCCCTCTGCTCCAGCACTTTCCCGAGGGTAGAGGGTGGGCAGAGACAGGCAGCAGGGGAGGGCAGGATGGTGAAATCTCAGTCTGTCAACACTGTTGCTGCTGCCTCAGCAGTCTGATGAAAGATTAGAAACTATTGGGTAAAATCATGTTAGGAATTTTCTGTGGATTCCAGGTATCTGTCCTCATCACCAAATAGACAATTAAGAGTTGTTTGTGTGGTGAAAACACCTTGAACAAGGCCAGGAAAATAACCTGCTAAGTAACCAAGTTTGGATCACTAGGAATCATAGTATGATAAGATACCGTCTTAAAACGATTTAAGATATGCAAAGTCCTCTCCTATTCTGAAAGCTTTCCAGGAAAAGAAGTATGTGGATCTTTCAGGCTTTTCAGTCCTTCCTACCAAGAAGGCCTTCCTATAATTCACCTTCCTTCCATACTGTTGCAGTTCTGGTCTGTTTCTCTCTTTTTTTTTTTTTTCTGAGACAGGGTCTCACTCTGTCACTGAAGCTGGAGTGCAGTTGCAGTTGTTTGAACACAACGACTGCAGCCTCTACCTCCTGGGCTCAAGCAATCCTCCCTCCTTAGCCTCCTGAGTAGCTGGGACCACAGGAGCCACCATGCACGACTAATTTTTCTTTTTGTAAAGACAGGATCTTCTTTAGTTGCCCAGGCTGGTCTTGAACTCTGAGTTCAAGCAATCCTCCCGTCTCAGCCTCCCAATGTGCTGGGATTACAGACATGAACCCCTGCGCCTGGCCCTGTTTCTCTTCTGATTTCAGACAAAAAGAAGAACAAGTGTTTCATTCTTTTACCCATAATGCTCCTTCCAAATATGTGGATGCACTATCCATAGAAACAGAATGTGAAGCCAGGCGCAATGGCTCACGCCTGTAGTCCCAGCACTTTGGGAGGCCAAGGTGGGTGGATTCCGAGGTCAGGAGTTCAAGACCAGCCTGGCCAACATAGTGAAACCCCATCTCTACTAAAAATACAAAAATTAGCTGGGCATGGTGGCAGGCGCCTGTGATCCCAGTTGCTTGGGAGGCTGAGGCAGGAGAATCGCTTGAGCCTGGGAGGCAGAGGTTGCTGTGAGCCAAGATCACGCCACTGCACTCCAGCCTGGGCGAGACAGCAAGACTCCATCTCAAAAAAAAAAAAAAAAAAGAAAAGAAACAGAATGTGAAGCATGTGAGCCACATATGTAATTTTAATGTTTCTGATAGCCACATTTTTAATGTTAAAAAGAAACAACTGAATCTAATTTTAATCATTTTATTTAACTCTATATAAAAAGTATCACTTCAACATATGTATAATCAATATAAAAAGTATTAATAAGAAATTTTACATTCTTTTTTCATATGAAGGCTCTGAATCTGTTGTGTATTTTACACGTACAGCATATCTCAGCTCAGACCAGCCACACTCCCCATGTTCAATCACCATGTGTGGCTCATGGCTGCCATATTGGACACCACAGGTCTACAGCTTGGGAGTTCCTTCCTTGACACCTGCCCTACAACCTACTCTTCTGGAGTAGGAGGTAGAGAATGCGAATCTAGATACAGCCTATCCTCAGCTGACAGTGGCAGGAGTTGAAGGACAGGGGTGGTGGACAGAGTCTTGGAGTGTCTCAGTCCAGGTAATTACAGGGAAAGGAGGAACAAAACTGTGTCTATTAAACCTCAGACTCAGGCCTTTCCTCCTGAGCAGTAGGTGGAGCCAAGAAAGTGCTCCGAAGCCTACCATGCTCCAGGTCCCTCGTTAATCAGAATACTTAATTCTGGCTCCAAGTTGACTTCTTTTCCTTACCTCCTCCAGGAAGCCTTCCGAGATAAATTCTCCAACCTTAAAAATAAAAGAATTAGCTGGGCGTGGTGGCACATGCCAGTAGTTCCAGCTACTTGGGAGGCTGAGATGGGAGAATTGCTTGAAACTGGGAGGTCAAGGCTGTGATGAGCCAGGATGGTATCTCTGCGCTCCAGCCTGGGTGACAGCAAAACTCTGTCTCAAAAACAAGCAAACAAATCAAAAACAAAAACAAAAACAAAAAACAGAGATGAAGAGAGAAAGACTATTAAAGAGCTTCCCATGCCCACCTTGTACTGAGAACTATAGAAAGTGAACTAGAAAAGATCTGCTATTGCCTACTCAATCCTCTCACTTTACAGATGAGTAAACTGAGGCCAGGAGACTAGAAATGGCTTGGTCAAAGTCACAGAAGTTGGTGGCAGAGCCAAGTCTTAACCTGTATGTTGCCTCGTGGGCTACTGTTTGGGGCACTGCATAGTCAGACTGGTGGCTCTGTTCCTCCCCCATCAGGCTGGGAGAGTTCCAGAGAGTGAGTAAGCAGTTCTGTCTTCTCTCTCCTTAAGGATAAGAGAGGCATCTGGAATGCAAAGCAATGGTAATCTTATAAAAACAAATACAATCAAAAGCACAGAACTTCACTTTCAACAAGCTTTTGAAACCCAGCTGTCCCCCCACCCTCCTCCAAGGGATTTCTCATGAGATTTAACAAATTTAATAAGAGGAGGTGGGGACTGCTAAAGAGATAAGCTCTCCCGCTTCCCCACCTCCCCACCTCCCCACCTCCCCACTCCACTGAGGAGGGGCATAGACCCAGGATTTTCCCAGGAGCCTTAAGTCAAGCCCCAAACACTCCAGAGTGACCAAGATATCTGCTACTTCAGGCTTCTGCTTCCTTTTACAAGAGTCCTTGAGCTATAGCAGTTGGTGGGAGTCCCTACATGGGGGTGGGGTGTCTGTATGGGGGAGGTCCAGGGCTCCACTGCTGCCCAATTCATTCGGGCTGAAGTTTCCTTCTCTGTGTTCCCTTCAGAGCATACAATCTTGGTCTCAGCCTCACTTCCTCCCTAAGCCAAATCCCGGGAATCTATTTCAGGACTTGTTTCGCCCACTCTGCCTGACGTCTGTGACAAGCTGGGTGCTAGGGAGTCCTCACCATCTGCCCACCTCCGCCACCAGCCAAGCAGTCCCAGGTGGCAGCTCAATCCTTAGCCCCAGAAAGTGAGCCCAAGCTTACTCGCTATCCCAGCAAATCCTCTGCTGAGTTGCTGGTGATTTTATTCCTTGCCTCCCAAAAAGCAAGGGCACCTTTACTGGCAGCTCTGGTGAAAAAATAAAAATAAAAAAAATAAGGAGGCCAGGTGTGGTGGCTCATGCCTGTAATCCCAGCACTTTGGAAGGCTGAGCCGGGCAGATCACCTGAGGTCGGGAGTTTGAGACCAGCCTGACCAAAATGGAGAAACCCTGCCTCTACTGAAAATACAAAATTAGCCAGGCATGGTGGTGCATGCCTGTAATCCCAGCTACTCAGGAGGCTGAGGCAGGAGAATCACTTGAACCCGAGAGGTGGAGGTTGTAGTGAGCCGAGATCATGCCATTGCACTCCAGCCTGGGTAACAAGAGTGAAACTCCGTCTCAAAAAAGAAAAAAAAAAAAAAAAAGCAAGAGCACTGTAATGTCTCCCCTACCATATACACACATCTCAGCTTGAAAAAGCCTTGAGATCTGGGGATAGAGGATGAGGAAGCTGGATTAAATTTCCCTCCCACCCAAACCTCTACACAAACACATAAACTTTGGCAGTATCTATGACAACTTTAAATATATATACCCTTTGAAACAACAATTGCAACTCTAGGAGTATATCTTATGGGAAAGCTTCCCCAAGTGTACCAAAAAATATATATGCAAGGAGGATCATGGCTGTGGGCAGACTGTGTCTTCAACAAGTGATTTAATTAATGAATGATGGTACATTCATACAATGGACTCTCATGTGGTCATCAAAAAGAATGAGAAAAATCCAGACGGAAGCCTTCCCTTCTGAAGCCCCTCCTCGTGAGGGCAAAGATGGCAGTGGTATAATGGAATAATGGCATGCATGGAATAATGTCCAAGATATAAATGAGAAAAGCAAAACTGTTTGCTTTATATAATTCCATATATGTTCTATAGACCTACCTCTTTTGTACATGCAGAGAAAAAAATTCCCAGAAGAATATATAAAAACCTGTTCACAATGGTTAGCTCTAAAGTTGAGATTATAAAGTTTCTTCTTTTTCTTTTTTTTTAGAGAGGATCTTACTTTGTCCCCCAGGCTAGTATGCAGTGATGCAATCTCAGCTCACTGCAGCCTCGACCTCCCAGGTTCAAGATATCCTCCTGCCTCAGCCTCCCAAGTAGCTGAAACTACAAGCGTGTGGCACCATGTCTGGCTAATTTTTGTATTTTTTGTAGAGATGGGGTTTCACTATGTTGCCCAGGCCGGTCTTGAACTCCTAAGCTCAAGGGATCTACCCGCCTCAGCCTCCGAGAGTGCTAGGATTACAGGCATGAGCCACCATGCCCAGCCGGTTTCTTCATTTTCTTTTTCTTTTTTTTTTAATGTTTCATTAAACAAGTTGTGAGATTAGGTTTCTTCATTTTCTAAATTTAGATTTCTTCCACATAGAGATCTATAAGATCTATTACTTTTCCAATGAGGGAGGGAAAATTTTTCTTTTTAAAAAGAAGGAGCTGACTGGGTGCAGTGGCTCACGCCTGTAATCCCAGCACTTTGGGAGGCCAAGGTGGGTGGATCACCTGAGGTCAGGAGTTTGAGACCAGCCTGGTCAAATGGCGAAACCCCATCTCTACTAAAAGTACAAAAAATTAGCCAGACATGGTGGCATGTGCCTGTAATCCCAGCTACTCCAGAGGCTGAGGCAGGAGAATCACTTGAACCTGGGAGATGGAGGTTGCAGTGAGCCGAGATCACACCACTGCACTCCAACCTGGGTGACAGAGTGAGACTCCGTCTCAAAACAAAAACAAAAACAAACAAAAACTCTCAGGGTAAAGTAAAAATTAAAAAAAAAAAAAAAAGGCCGGGCGCGGTGGCTCACGCCTGTAATCCCAGCACTTTGGAAGGCTGAGGCGGGTGGATCACGAGGTCAGGAGATCGAGACCATCCTGGCTAACATGGTGAAACCCCGTTTCTACTAAAAATACAAAAAAAATTAGCGGGGCATGGTGGCGGGCACCTGTAGTCCCAGCTACTCAGGAGGCTGAGGCAGGAGAATGGCGTGAACCCGGGAGGCGGAGCTTGCAGTGAGCCGAGATCACGCCACTGCACTCCAGCCTGGGTGACAGAGCGAGACTCCATCTCACAAAAAAAAAAAAAAAAAAAAAAAAGGAACATGGCTGGGTGTGGCTTGTATTGTTAATCCCAGTGCTTTGGAAGGCCAAGGCAGGAGGATCGTTTGAGGTCAGGGGTTCCAGACCACCCTGGGCAAGAGGGCAAGACCCCATCTCTACAAAAATAAAAAATAAAAAAATAGGAATATCTAACATGTTCAAAAAAAATTTTTAAGGGAACAGTGAATACCCTCTTCTGGCTCATCCAGAGGAGGAGGTCCCATGCATCCACCCACAAACTCCCCAACAGATGGCCTTGGAAATGAAGTGCAGCCACACTGCCCACCCTTTCCAGCCGAATGCTGGCCTGGGTCTCCCTTGCCACCCTCACTCCCTCCCTTTCCTCTACCCACTGGCCCCATTCAAAAAGGCTTGTGTTAGAGAACATGCTGTCCTGTGTGCTCCTAGCACTTGGGCAGAACTCAGCAC
This sequence comes from Hylobates moloch, assembly GCF_009828535.3. Taxonomy (NCBI): domain Eukaryota; kingdom Metazoa; phylum Chordata; class Mammalia; order Primates; family Hylobatidae; genus Hylobates; species Hylobates moloch. The sequence goes on along the minus strand of NW_026652285.1, from coordinate 27,010,879 downwards.
TTCCCAGGCCCTGGTGGAGGTGTCCATCTCAAGAAAGACTTGCAATGACACGTAGTCAGGATAAAGGGAGGATGGGAACTTTTGGCCAGATTTGAGGCCAGACCTCTTCTGGGCTTAGGAGATAAAGCTCTCACTCCCCAGGAAGGGGAGTGAGAGAGTGGAAAGCTGGTCCTTAATCTAATCAAGGAGAGGGAAGAGGGAGGGAGGGGGGAATCCGAGCTCTGAGATAACTGTGCTCGCTCCCTGTCTCCTACCTCCTATCCTCTGCCCTGGGAGTACAAAGATCTGGCCTGGGAGGAAGGAGCTGGGTGCACTGCTAAGTGGCTGTGTGTCCTTGGGCAAGTCACTGCCCACTCTGGGCCTTAGGGACTTCTTTCCTTCCTCTGTCTTCCTTGAGCCCTTGCAGCATGGAGAGGACTGGAAAGGGTATGGGAAAGCGGGGGACCACTGCCATCTTTGCCCTCATGATGAGGAGCTCCAGGAAAGGAAGCTCCTTTCCCGTGCATTCCAACCTGTGGAATTTTACATTCCAACCTGTGCAAGAAGGGGTGGCTGGATGGGGAAGGGCAGCTCAGAAGAAAGCCTCAACTCTGGGGTTGGGCATGGTGGCTCATGCCTGTAATCCCAGCACTTTGGGAGGCCGAGGCAGGCAAATCACTTGAAGTCAGGAGTTCAGGACCAGGCTGACCAACGTGGTGAAACCCCATCTCTACTAAAAATACAGAAATTACCCAGGCATGGTGGTGCATGCCTGTAATCCCAGCTACTTGGGAGGCTGAGACATGAGAATTACTTGAACCGGGGAGGTGGAGGTTGCAGTGAGCCAAGATCGCACCGCTGTACTCCAGCCTGGGTAACAGAGCAAAGAAAAAAGAAAAAAAGCCTCTACTCTGGAACTCTGGGTCTACAGCAGGTTTCCTTCAACTTCACAGGCACCTAGCCTCAGCCACACCACTCCTGGCCCCCAGGGAAGATCTCCTCAGCACCCATGCCAGGGTCTTGAAGAAATCCTACTTAATAGAGAAGCCAGTACAGGGCAAGTATAACCTCACTCTCCATCCTGCTCACACCCTCATTCCTTGCCCTTGCCCTGAGTTCAAAATGCAGAATCTCCAGGCAGGACTGGAGAGTGAGAGGTTCTCTCTCCCTCTCTTATCCTGCAGACAGGAAGTGATCCCCTCCCTTCCAGCTCTCCAGTCCCTTTGATGAGCCAAGGCAGGAGAATTATTCCAAAGCTCCTGACTCTGACCCGGCCACAATTTGTGGCTTTCTACTCAGAATTCCCCAGTGTTCCCCTCTCCCCACTACCCTGGCAGAGCAGTTGGCTTCTCCATCTCTCTCTGACGCCAGCCCCCATCTTCCTTTAGTGCCACCAGCTGGACAGTCAGGCCAGAGGGATTGGGGAAGAGCCTGGGACATTCAAAGGCCTCCTGTGGACCACGATCCGTGACCGCCCCCAGGGCTGGGCATGGGGAAGCAGAAGATACCTGTTTTAAGCAGGTGGGGAAGGAGTGTGGTTGGAAGAGCCAGAATCAGGAGCTGACATCTTGGAGGCCCCTCTGCTAGGGATGGGGAAACACCTCTGCACCTCTTCCCCCAAATCTGGAGACCTAAGTACACCAAGTGACAAGAAATGAAAATACATAATTGAAGATTTTAAGACAAAAGAGCAGAATTTGGGTGGGGTGGGGTGGGGAGGAAAGATCTCCTGGCAGGACAGAGGGTCAGTTCTGGCCAGTTCCTTTCCAGCCTGGACTGGGGCCTCAACCTGTCCTTGGGCTATAGGACTGTGCCCCAAAAAGACTGGGAGAGGAGTCACAGGTGTGTCTGGGGGAGGGGCAGGTAGCACATGTTCCCAGCAGAACCAGCCCAGCAGTTCTGTCAAGCAGGCCCCAGCACTGACGCACACTTGGGCACCCTTCCGGATCAATGCACATCCACCCCCATCCTACCAGCTACAGGGCTGGGGAGGGGACCAAATCTGAGCTTCTGGCAGTGCTGGGTAGGAAGAAGCAAGTTCTTTAGGAAACCTTCCCCAGAAGTGGGGGTTGCCGGCACCTTCTCTTTCTCCCCAGGTCCTTTCACCTGATTCCGGAGGAGACAGAGTTGGGGAGAAGCGGGGTGTGAACGCTGAATCTGCTCTGGGGATTCTGTGTTTGCACAAAGGGTGGCAGGGGGTGGCTGGAGGGCTGGACAACTGGAAAGAGTTGTGCTTGTTTTTTTTCTTTTTTAGAGACATGGTCTGCCTATGTTGCCCAGGCTGGTCTTGAACTCCTGTGCCCAAGCCATCCTCCTGCCTCAGCCTCCCAAAGTGCTGGGATTACAGGCGTGAGCCACTGTGCCCAGCCTTGTGCTTAGTTCTTACTCACTGCTCCCACCCAGAAGATTAAGAGGATCTAAGTGTTCTGCATTATCAGACATAGCTGGCCCTGGTGCTGGTGAGTAGGGGCACTCAAGCTCTTGTAATGTTAGCATTTTATTCTTACAATCACCACAAATATTGGGGGCTTATGTCTTCCCCTTTCTATCTTGGAGTCTGGAGGGTGTATGTCCAGCAGTCCTCTCCGCCACCAGGCACAAACAGCTACTACTTCTGCCCCTCTCGTGAGAAGAGCTACCATTCCCAGAACTGGAAAACTCATGGCTTAGTCACCAGGGCCAGGCTGGCTCAATCCAGCCCAGGCCTCCCTAGCACCAGCCGCTGCCATCATGCCAGTGAGCCAGTCAGCAGGATTGAGTACACAGAGGTGACTTAAGGCCAGGGAGGAATTACTTTCCATTCTCACCACATCTTACAAGGAAGAAAAAAATCAAACCAACCTGAGACTGGGGAAGTGGGGAGGATAGGAACAGAATGGCTCTTCGAGGACTTACCATATAGACTTAGGTGTCACCAAGGTCAAGAACCTAGGAGCAGCTCAGACTAGCAAAATTTGAAGTTAAATCTGCAAGGAGCAGTTGATATAAGGGACAAGACCCAGAGGATTGGGGGGGGGGGTTAAATTGGAGAAAAAGGAAGTGACCCCACCCAAAAAACTACAGAAATCAGGCAATAGCTTGAGGGGTTTTCCACTCCCCCCTATAATTTTCACAAGCCATCCCAAAAGACACAATCTAATTTTTATAAGTGCTGCCTTGCAAATTCAGCTTCAAGATAAATCTCCCTCCCCCAGCGCCACAACCCCATATAGAAATCTTGAATTGTCTCTGGGGCAAGATAAGGAGAGGAAAATGCCCCAGACCAAGGTAAGAGCTACAGGTATCAGTCTTTAATAACTCACAGGCAAATGCTAAAAAATAGTTAATAATAATACAGAGGACACACACGGCTTATAAAAAGGGTCATGGATCTACAAATGTGGGGAGGGGTTCTTGGCACTTTCACAGACACAAAAATAAACACTATGTGACTGGTATCCCTAGAAAAGCAGCCTGGGGAGACTCCCCAGTTGGGGGACAGAGGAAGGGGAGATAGTTATTTCATCCCAAACACATTCTCCAAGTCACTTCCATCCCCCCCGCCCCCAAACACAACCAATTAAAAAGCCAGAGAAGAAAAACAAGAAACAGGGTCGAGGTAGAGTCACAGTTTACATTTACGTCTCCACAGTCCTGCAGCGCCCACTTCTCCAGAGAGGATGAGAGAGATGGGCAAAGACATCCCATCTCCCATCCCCACCCCAGTGTGGCACCAAAACAGGACCCCCCCAGCTCCTCTCTCCTTCATTGAGGTGGACAGGTCCTGCACCCCAGTCTGACTGAGAGGTCACAGGCTGGCCCCACCCTGCTGTCCAAGTGTGCAGACCCCTACTAGGTGGGAGGAAAGGGAGCGGGGGCTCGGGTCACCGTCTCTTCTTGCCACCCCGAGCTGCCTTCTTCCTCTTAAGGATCATCTCATAGAGGCGCTCCAGGCCCTGCTGCAGGCCCAGACCGTCCACAGCGCTGCAGCCTTGCACATGAGTGAGAGTGGCGGCTGCTAGCTCTCGGACTGCCAGCCTCTTCTCCACCTCAGCAGCGCTCAGTGCCCCGGGCTGGTCCTGCTTGTTGGCCAGCACCAGCACTGGCACACCCTGGTTGTCCGAGGCCCGGCTGATTCGGTGCAACTCCACCTTGGCCTCCTCCAGCCGCTCAGCCTCCGCAGCGTCCACCACAAACACTAGACCATCTGTCCGGCGGGTGTAAGAGCGCCACAGTGGTCGCAGCTTCTCCTGCCCCCCGACGTCCCACACTTGGAAGGTGATGCCACGTGATCCCCCGAGGGGCACCCGGATCTTCTCGGTGTTGAAGCCTTTGGTGGGGACACTCTGGACAAACTCTTTGAACTTGAGGCGGTAAAGGAGGGAGGTCTTTCCAGCAGAGTCCAGCCCAATGACCACAACATGCAGGGCTTGGAAGTGGGGCAAGAAGGAGGAGGCAGTGGGCGCCATCTCAGTCAAGTGGTTCCCCATAGTGAGCTAAGGCGCCTAGTAGAAGCAGGGAGGCCTTGAAATTGAAGGTTCCAGGGAGCACAGCTGGGTTATCTGAACCAAGAAAAGGTCATGGGAGAAAAAGGAGACGTTTAATAATACACACAAGATTTGAAACTTCTTGATCCCTTCCTAAATCCGCCGCCCATCCTTCATTTTTAAAATTCCTTTCCCCCTTTTTTTTTAAGGTATAACAGAGGTGTTCCCCCACTCCCTGGGGGGTCGTGAGGGGGGCGATGGGACCCAGAGACTCCCAGGTCCTGGGCCACTCAAGTAAGGGGCGAGGGCTCGATCCACTCTTCTCAGAGCTTATGGTGCCATCCCCCAGGCAAGATCCCCGCGGGACGGGAGAAGTCGACAGTGTCCCCAAACTAAGAGTTAGGGTGCAGACGTTGAGACCGGAGATTGAGTCCGGCTCCCACCCGCCCTCCGCAGCCCCAAGCCGTTGACACGGTGCCCTTCCTTACTCCGCGACCCCCGCCTCACTGCCCCGCGATACTCCCCTGCCCGCCCGCCCTCCTCCGATGGCGGACGCCAGCTCCAGCGGCCCGGCACCGGGGCCGCCTCAGCACGGTCTGCAGTGTCCGTTTACCTCTCGTGAGCCACGCTCTCCTCGAGCCTTTCCCGGTGAAACACCGCAGCCGCCCCGCGAGACCCCCGCAGACACCTAGCGCGCCTCCAACCGCTGCCTCTGCAGAGCCTGCCTAGGGTTCGGCCTTAAAAACCCGCGTGTGACGTCACAAGGCGCGGGACAATCAGCGGCGGCGGGGCGGAGTGTGGGGCTACAAGCGCTGCAGCCCCCACCGGAGGGACGCTTGCTTAATCCGTGGCTGCTCTGTTTGACCTTTTCTACCACACTCTAATATTTGGAATTAAACTTGGAATTAATCCGGAATGGAGGGTGGGAGGGGCGAAAGGAACGTGCCTGGCAACGTTTGACTCGGGAGGAAAGATATGAATACTCTAATATTCGCACTACCGTCGCATCCCCCTCCACCAGGCAGAGATACCACCCCACATGGACACTCCTTCGGCCAAAGGATCTACTCGGAGAGGCTGACAAGTCTTTCTCCTTTATCTTTCATAATTCAATTGTCAAACCTATGTGAACCTGGAGCCCCATAAAACAGCTGCTTCATAGTGCTAAGCCCATTATCTACAATAACCTGTTAGGGACTGTTGTCTGCCTTTTACAGATAAAGCCCTGAAGGGTTAAATGACTTATTTGAGGTTACACTCAACAGTATGTTTAGGCACAGTGGATCATACCTGTAAACAGCACTTTGGGAGGCTGAGGCAGGCAGATCACTTGAGCTCAGGAGTTCCACCAGCCTGAACAACAGGGTGAAACTCCGTCAGTAATAAAAATACAAAAATTAGCCAGGCGTGGTGGCGGGTGCCTGTAATCCCAGCTACTCGGGAGGCTGAGGCAGGAGAATCGCTTGAACCCGGGAGGCGGAGGTTGCAGTGAGCTGAGATAGCGCCACTGCATTCCAGCCTGGGCAACAGAGCAAGACTCTGTCTCAAAACAAAACACAACAAACAAAAAAAAATGTGTTTATTGGGCCAGGCACGGTAGCTCACGCCTGTAATACCAGCACTTTGGGAGGCCGAGGTGGGTGAATCACCTGAGGTCAGGAGTTCGAGACCAGCCTGGCCAACATGGTGAAACCCCGTCTCTACTAAAAATACAAAAATTAGCCGGGCGTGGTGGCGGGGCCCTGTAATTGCAACTATTCGGGAGGCTGAGGCAGGAGAATCACTTGAACCCAGGAGGCGGAGGTTGCAGTGAGCTGAGATCACGCCATTGCACTCCGGCCTGGGCAACAGAGCAAGACTCCGTCTCAAAAAAAAAAAACAAAAAACAAAACAAACAAAAAAAAAACAGTGTGTTTATTGACCTCATTCATACTGTGTGCTCTGAATGAGGCAGAGAGATGGTGGAGAAATAGAGGATGTCTCAGCTGTAGGACCAGGCCTCAAAGGGCTTAAGACTTAAGACTGGTAGTGACAGAATGAGACAGCACATGTATTGGGTCTTTGTAAATCATGAGATAGCACTTGTAGGATTTCAGAGGAGTGAGAGAATGTGTCAACTGGAAGCTTCTGGAAAGGTTTATAGATGTTCTTTAGCCCTATCTAGGACTGGTTAGGAGGGGCACAGGAATGAGTAGGGTCTCCCCAGCCACTGCAGCCTGCTACAGTCTGGGCAGCCCTGAAAGGAAGGAGATGCCACAAAGGGGCAGTGTGACCAAAAGGGTAACAGCAATTAGGTGGGGGAGGGGAGAGGGCCAATCAAAGAAGAATGAAATTGTAAATTGTAACTTTATTATTTATTTATTTATTTATTTATTTATTTATTTTTGAGACGGAGTTTTGCTCGTTACCCAGGCTGGAGTGCAATGGCGCGATCTCGGCTCACAGCAACCTCCACCTCCCAGGTTCAAGCAGTTCTCCTGCCTCAGCCTCCCGAGTAGCTGGGATTATAGGCATGTGCCACCACGCTTGGCTAATTTTGTACTTTTAGTAGAGACGGGATTTCTCCATGTTGGTCAGGCTGGTCTTGAACTCCCGATCTCAGGTGATCCGCCCGCCTCGGCCTCCCAAAATGTTGGGATTTACAGGCGTGGATTATTTTTTGTGTAACTCAGTATTAATCTTTTTAAAGGCTATGTGTGAGAGGGATTGGAAAAAGGAGACGGGAAGTCATTGCCAGACAGCAGGGCCCAGCCTTTTCCTGCCCACCCGCCTCAATCAAGTGCTGATAAATAAGCTTCCCATCTGTTTGTCACCAGTGTGCTTTGCCACCTCCTTCCCCGCCCCCCACTAAAAAACCAGCCACCTGGTTTCCCCAGCAATGCAGGGAGCCTCCCCAAATCCCTAAAGACCTTAGGAAATTAGTCTAAGATTAAGACCTTAGGAAATTAGTTTGTTACACCCCAAGTTGGAGGGTGACAGGTTGCAGCAGCAGCTAATGTACAGGAGACAGAGCTGAGCATGGTGACGTTAGGAGAGGGGAAGACGGAGCAGGCCCAGCAGTTGAGAACCACTGCACTGTTGAGTGGCCACTGCATACCAGGCTCTGGTCTAGGAACTTTGCTTACTTTTCCTTTTTTAATACACAAGTCAAGCCCATGAAGTAACTATGGTTAGTCTAAAAAGAAGAAACTGAAGCACAGAAAGGTTAGGTAATTTGTTGAAGGTCATCCAGCTAGAAACAGGCCAAATCTGGCTTTGAACAAATGTTACAATGGCTATAAGACTGAAAACACACAGAAACTGAAAACACACAAGTTGTCTTGTTTCTTCCACAATCTTCGAAGCTTCTTTAACATGGCTCCTGTAGTCTATCTTGGGACTTACATCCAAGATAGAAATTGTCACTTATCTGATAAAGGAAATGAAACTGACAATCCTACCCCACCCTTCCGTCCTTCATGTTTGCCAGAGAAGGTGTTAATGAACAAATGGGAAGGAGAAGGTGGGGCTGGGGAGGGGTAAAGAAAGGGGCCCAGCTTGTCCAGGTAGCACTAAGCTATGGGCCTACACTAATCCCTGCAGAGAACATCTGAACATTTGTACATTAAGCAATCATTTTTTTTTTGAACGATACAGAGGTTAGCATGGCCCCTGTGCAAGGATGACATGCAAATTCATGAAGCATTCCATATTTTTTCAAAATTAAAATAAAAATAATTTTTTTTTTTTTTTTGAGACGTTGTCTCGCTCTTTTGCCCAGGCCGGACAGCAGTGGCGCTATCTCGGCTCACACAAGCTTCGCCTCCCGGGTTCATGCCATTCTCCTGCCTCAGCCTCCCGAGTAGCTGGGACTACAAGCGCCCGCCACCGCGCCCGGCCAATTTTTTTGTATTTTTAGTAGAGACGGGGTTTCACCGTGTTAGCCAAGATGGTCTCGATCTCCTGACCTCGTGATCCACCCGCCTCGGCCTCCCAAAGTGCTGGGATTACAGGCATGAGCCACCGCGCCCGGCCATTTTTTTTTTTTTTTTTAACAGACAAGGTCTCACTCTGTCACCCAGGCTGGAGTGCAGTGGCGAGACCGTAGCTTACTGCAGCCTTGAACTCTTTGGCTCAAGAAATCCTCCGCCTCAGACTCCCGAGTAGCTGGGATTAAGGCGCGTGCCACCACATGTGGCTAGAGAACTACTTTAGATTGGTGGAAGAGTGTGCAGGAGAACCTTTCAAAGAGGCGATGCCGAGCCAAGGTTTAAGTGACACTGAGTCAGATAAGCATCATTCTTCCTCAGAGCTGTCTCCTCCACCAGACTAAGTGATCAAGGGCAGCAGCTGGTTCTTATCTGTAGCTCTACCATGCCCAGCACCATGCCTGGCACACATAGGCAGTCAGAAAATCTTGAATGAATTAATGAATGCATGATGGAATAAATGTACTCAGAGGGCTCCGAGTATGAGAACCAAACCTCCACCCTTAGCGTGGTAGTTTCCCAGCCTGGGGTCCTTGGGCCCTTGGGGGTTCTGTTGATACTGGGTTGGCCAGGAATTCCTACAAACCCTGCATTTCTAGGCAGTGTCTGAGTAGTATAGAACTCTCAGGCCTTTATTGGAGAGGAGGAACTTAAAGGAGAAAAACAGGGACCAAAAATGGGGATGACACTGGAGAGAGAGGTTGCCCTTAGGACATGCTGGAACACCGGACTGAGATTCAGTGCGTGAGTCCCATCCTTCTTCCATCCCTCACTAGTAGAGTGGCTTGAAAAAGTAAAAAGCCACTTCCGGCCGGGCACAGTGGCTCACGCCTATAATCCCAACACTTTGGGTGGCTGAGGCGGATGGATCACCTGAAGTCAGGAGTTCAAGACCAGCCTGGCCAACATGGGGAAACCCCGTCTCTACTAAAAATACAAAAAAATTAGCAGGGCGTGGTGGCGCACGCCTGTAGTCCCAGCTACTCTGGAGGCTGAAGGAGAATAGCTGGAACCGGGAAGGCGGAGGTTGCAGTGAGCAGAGATTGCGCCACTGCACTCCAGCCTGGGCGACAGAGCGATACTCTGTCTCAGAAAAAAGTAACTTCCCCGCCTGGGAGCCTCGGTTTCCTCATCTTGTAATAAGGGGCTTTAGATGTCTCCAGGTCGTTTCCCCATAACAGTCCATGTTCTGAAGTAAGGGAGGGTAGGAGGATGGGTGGAGCTCATCTAGGAAGTGGCTGAGAACATCCTTGTCTCTGCAGCATCTTAACCAAGTACCTGTCTTCGTGAACAAACGAGGGAAAGGAGTCTGCAGGAGTAGGGGGTGTGGTGGGGGACTGGATGCCACGGAGCAGTTATCAGCTCAGGAATCACGAAGGCCCATTTTTCAAATCCCAGTTCTGTTTCCTCATGAACAAAATGGAGAAAACCCAACCTATCGCTAAGTATGAGTGTGGGGCAAAAATGTGTGAAATGGCCCCAAAGATACCCTTCTCCCCAACCAGGAACTCTTTCCCTGGCAACCACCTCAAAATGAAGTCCTAGGGTGGAGCCAGGGGCTAGAAATAAGTAGATGCTGCCCCCTCGTGGATGTATTTGTCACCGCCTGATTGGTGAAGAAAAGCGGAGTCGTAGTGGATGAAGTTATTCAGGTTCCTTTGTCGGCTCCCGAAGTCTCCTTTCAGACAGGGCCTTTCCTACAGTTTCAGGTTAGAGGTAGAAAATACACCCTCTTCAAGTTTTTAGTGTGTGTGTGATACCGAATTAAAATGAACACTATTTGAGCAGAAACTCTAATTTTGTTGACATTTTCCATGTGTTTACAGAGGGTCTAATAGGTCCAGGGAACACTGAGGCAGGCAGGAGAGGGCTTCAGGGTGGGGAAGATTTTTTTTTTTTTTCCTAGAGAGGGTCTTACTCTATGGCCCAGGCTGGAGTGCAATGGTGTGATCTCAGCTCACTGCAACCTCCACATCCTGGGCTTCAGTGATCCTCCCACCTCAGCCTCCTGAGTAGCTGGGACTTACAGGCTCCCACCACCACGCCCAGCTAATTTTTTTTTTTTTTTTTTTTTTTGAGGTGGAGTCTTGCTCTTTCACCCAGGCTGGAGTGCAGTGGCATGATCTTGCCTCACTGCAACCTCCACATCCTGGGTTCAAGCGATTCTCCTGCCTCAGCCTCCCGAGTAGCTGGGATTACAGGTGTGTGCCACCATGCCCAGCTAATTTTGGTATTTTTAGTAGAGACGGGGTTTCAACACGTTGCTCAGGCTGGTCTCAAACTTGGCTCAAGCAATCTACCTGCCTCGGCCTCTCAAAGTGCTGAGATTACAGGCGAGAGCCACCAGGCTCGGCCTCGGGAAGGTTTTCAAGAGCTCAGTTGCAGCCATGGTGTAATGTCTGCAGGCTATCCAAATGGGGACAAATGTCCAGAGTCCATTTGCTCAGGAGCCTGGAGCTCAGGGGAGGCCTTAGTTGGAGGCCTTGGGTTGTCAGTGAGAAAAGAGTCCTGAGATGGGTGGAATTCCCCAGAGAGCAATGGGGTGAGAGGAGGAAAGTGGTTCCATAACACTGTCATGAGCATCTCCACATTCAAGGCAGGGAAATGAAGTGAAAGATGGAGAAGCAGCATCTGGAGAGGTAGAAGGAAAACCACAGGACTTTAAAAGGCCACAAAGCTGCAAGTGCCTGAAGCCAAGGAAAGTAAGGACTTGAGGAAGGAAAAGGAAGTGGCCCTCAGCATCCAAGGACTGAGAGGCCAGAGGGAATTTGGACAGCCTGGGGATGGGGGTTCCCGAGAAGAATGTCTAGGGGTGGCTAGATAAGGGGGCTGGAGATTTGGAGGAGAGTTATCTCAACAGAGGTGACAGTGCCAAGAAGGGTTCTCTCCAGAAAACGTAGAGTTGAACAAGGACTAAGCTGGCATTGGAGAACTTGCAGGAGACCAAGGGAGCCATCAGGAAAGCAACAGCAGATAGGGGTCACATCCTTCTGTGACCTTGCAGACAGGCAGTCATAGACCACCCAGGATTAGCCCTTATTGGACACAAAAGGAAACTCACAGGCTCTTAGATATGGGTAAAAGGAGAATACCCCAGTCTCAGCAAGAATGTCAGTCTCAGAGCCAGATTTCATGGCCTGGGTGCCAGGACTTCCTGAGGAGCAGAATGAGGGCCTTGATGGTCCAAAGAGGTGTTATGGGCTCTTGGGACTTGGTGCGTGAAAGGCAATAAGCCCATAGTTGCTGGGGTGGGGGGCTCCTCTGCCTCCCTGTGGGCTCTGGAGACCACCGAAGACCAGCTGCGTCCTCCTGACTGCATCCTTTCAGCATGTGCCACCCTTGGGGAAAGCCACCTGTGAACTATGTCAGGATGGTTGTTTTCATTTCCCCCAAAATTTGGAGCCCACTCTGAGGTCTAGCACAGCTCAGAGCTCTAGGGTAACCAACTCTCCCTGATCACCTGGAACTTTGCCAGTTTTAGTTCTCAAAGTCCCATATTCCAGGAAACCCCTAATCCCCTAGCAAACTGGATGGCTGGTTACCCCACTGGGAGCTCAGACCTCCTACTTGACTAGTGAGTTTTGACGTCACAGGGACCATCTTAAGTTGTGGGACAGAGGGCCTCTGGACTCCTGCAAGAGTCTGCACTCTCTTACCTGTGTCCTGTGCCTGAGGAGTGCGATCATAAAATAGAAAGTGAAAAACATGGTGACAAGTGGAGAGAGAGGGAAGAAGAAAGAAAGAAGCTTCATATTTTACTACATTTTTTCCTTTTAATAGTGATGGTGTCTCACTGTGTTGCTCAGGCTGGTCTCAACCTCCCGGGCTGAAGTGATGCTCCCGTCTCAGCCTACCTGAGTAGCTAAGACCACAGATGCACACCACCATGCCTGGCTAATTTTTGATTTATTATTATTATTTATTTATTTATTTTTATTTTTATTTTTTGAGACGGAGTCTCCCTTTGTCGCCCAGGCTGGAGTGCAGTGGTGTGATCTCGGCTCACTGCAAGCTCCGCCTCCCGGGTTCCCGCCATTCTCCTGCCTCAGCCTCCCTAGGAGCTGGGACTACAGGCTCCCGCCACCACACCCGGCTAATTTTTTTTGTATTTTTAGTAGAGACGGGGTTTCACTGTGTTAGCCAGGATGGTCTCGATCTCCTGACCTTGTGATCCACCCGCCTCGGCCTCCCAAAGTTCTGGGATTACTGGCGTGAGCCACCGCACCCGGCCTATTTTATTTATTTATTTGTTTTATTTTTGAGATGGAGCCTTGCTCTGTCGCCCAGGCTGGAGTGCAATGGTACCACCTCGGCTCCCTGCAACCTCCACCTCCCAGGTTCAAGAGATTTTCCTGCCTCAGCCTCCCGAGCAGCTGGGACTACAGGCACGCACCACCATGCCCAGCTAATTTCTGTATTTTTAGTAGAGACGGGGTTTCACCATGTTGACCAGGATGGTCTCAATCTCTTGACATAGTGATCTGCCCACCTCGGCCTCCCAAAGTTCTGGGATTACAGGCGTGAGCCACAGTGCCCAGCCTAATTTTTTTTTTTTTTTTTTGAGACAGAGTTTTGCTCTTGTTGCCCAGGCTGGAGTGCAATGGCACCATCTTGCCTCACCACAACCTCCGCCTCCTTGGGTCAAGGGATTCTCCTGCCTCAGCCTCCCGAGTAGCTGGGATCACAGGCATGCGCCACCACCCTTGGCTAATTTTTTATTTTTAGTAGAGATGGGATTTCTCCACGTTGGTCAGGCTGGTCTCAAACTCCCGACCTCAGGTGATCCGCCCACCTCAGCCTCTCAAAGTGCTAGGATTACAGGCATGAGCCACCATGCCCGGCCTATTATTATTATTTTGTAGAGACAGGGTATCCCTATGTTGTTCAGGCTCGTCTTGAATTGCTGGGCTCAAGTGATCTTCCCACCTTGCCCTCCCAAAGTGTTGGGATTACAGGCATGAGCCACCACCGCTGGCCTACTGTATAGTTTTTTTTTTTTTGGTCTATTTTTTTACAATTTTTATTTTTATTTTTAAAAATTATTTGTAGAGATGAGGTCTTGCTATATTGCCCAGGCTGGTCTCAAACTCTTGGGCTCAAGCAATCTGCCCACTTTGGCCTCCCAAAGTGCTGGAATTACAGGTATGAACCACCGTGCTTGGCCTTTATATACTTTTTTTTTTTTGAGACAGAGTCGCACTCTGTCACCCAGGCTGGAGCGCAGTGGCATGGTCTTGGCTCACTGCAACCTCCACCTCCGGGTTCAAGCGATTCTCCCGCCTCAGCCCCCTGAGTAGCTGGAACTACGGATGCATGCCATCACACCCAGCTAATTCTTTTTATTTTTAGTAGAGATGGGGTTTCACTACATTGGCCAGGCTGGTCTCCGACTCCTGACGACGTAATCTTCCCTCCTCGGCCTCCCAAAGTGCTGGGATTACAGGCGTGAGCCACCGCACCCGGCCTTGGCCCTTATATACTTATATAGTTCCATTTTTTTCACTTTGAAATCTTTGGCCCACTTGGCATTTATCTTGGTGTATGGTGAGTGAACCGTGATTGTAACACTGCACTCCAGCCTGGACAACAGAGGGAAACCTTGTCTCAAAATATAGATAGATATGGCCAGGCGCGGTGGATCATGCCTGTAATCTCAGCACTTTGGGAGGCCGAGGCGGGCGGATCA
>NW_026652285.1:26962700-26981818 GCF_009828535.3 Hylobates moloch | reverse complement strand
TCACCGTGGTCTCGATCTCCTGACCTCGTGATCTGCCCGCCTCGGCTTCCCAAAGTGCTGGGATTACAAGCGTGAGCCACCGCGCCCGGCCAGGGGACTCACCTCTTTTGAGACTAACCTAAGCATTTAAAGCCGTGGCTCCCTTTGAAATGGAATGATTAGGAGAAAATGCATTCTTGAAGAAATATACAGCAGTGCCCGCCAAATAAATGCTGTATGGACTGGGAGAAGGCCATGTCCATCTTGATGTGAGGACTTTTTTTTTTTTTTTTTTTTTTTTTTGTAGAGACGGAGTCTCGCTCTGTCGCCCAGGCTGGAGTGCAGTGGCGCAATCTCGGCTCACTGCGAGCTCCGCCTCCCGGGTTCACGCCATTCTCCTGCCTCAGCCTCTCCGAGTAGCTGGGACTACAGGCGCCCGCCACCACGCCCGGCTAATTTTTTTGTATTTTTAGTAGAGACGGGGTTTCACCGTGGTCTCGATCTCCTGACCTCGTGATCCACCCGCCTCGGCCTCCCAAAGTGCTGGGATTACAAGCGTGAGCCACCGCGCCCAGCCGATGTGAGGACTTTTAATGCCTTGATTGTACTTGCCTGTATTATTCTATGTTGTCAACGTGTCCTCTTAATACCAGGTCCTCCATGATAAGTTGCTCCCGATCCAGAAGTATTGCCCCAGCTGCAAAGAGCCCTGATTCTCAAATGTGGTCATGATCATGGTTACTGGTTGGCCCATAAAAAGAAAGTAAAAAAAAAAAAAAAGACATTGTCAGACTCTTTATTTGCTGAAGTGGCCTTCTTTTTATAGGATGGGGGTGGAAGGCCGCCTTCCATGGGTGTGTTTTCCACAATGACCTGCTAACAAAGGTGCATGGATTTCAGAGTCTGATTGGCCTACAACAGCATTTGGCTTGTGGAGACAGTGGTTCCCTGATGAAAAACTGCCATGATGTAAGGAAGAGCCTGTCAGAGCGAGGCTGGGGTGCTGTGTGTTGGGGAGGTGGAGGTGTGGCTTCCCGGGAGAAGCTCCAGCCGCTGGCTGAGTCTGGCACATGAACCAGTCTGTGAGGGGATGGCTGTGGGTGTAATGGGGGCAATTACAGTAGGAAGGAGCCCACGTGCAACCTGCATTCTCTGGGACAGGGCATTGCTGCATTCTCTGGGACAGGCCAAGGCCCAGATCCTACCTTCCCAGGTGGCTGGAGGGGTCGTAGATATACGAACCGGTCCCCTCATTTTCTCTTTTTTTTTTTTTTTTTTTTTTTGAGACGGAGTCTCGCTCTGTCACCCAGGCTGGAGTGCAGTGGCGCGATCTCGGCTCACTGCAAGCTCCGCCTCCCGGGTTCACGCCATTCTCCTGCCTCAGCCTCTCTGAGTAGCTGGGACTACAGGCGCCCGCCACCACGCCCGGCTAATTTTTTTTTGTATTTTTAGTAGAGACGGGGTTTCACCGTGGTCTCGATCTCCTAACCTCGTGATCCGCCAGCCTCGGCCTCCCAAAGTGCTGGGATTACAAGCGTGAGCCACCGTGCCCGGCCTCCCCTCATTTTCTTATTGCCCTGTGCTTAACTTTTCTGTACCTTTACTGAGGCTCTTTCCTCCGACTCCAGTGCCCAGACCCCCCTTCTCCCGAACATGAATGCCTGTCCATGGAAATTCAAGTCTCTGTCTCTCACCCAGGCTGGAGTGCAG
The DNA here is from genome assembly GCF_009828535.3 of Hylobates moloch. Lineage (NCBI taxonomy): Eukaryota > Metazoa > Chordata > Mammalia > Primates > Hylobatidae > Hylobates > Hylobates moloch. The sequence goes on along the minus strand of NW_026652285.1, from coordinate 26,980,129 downwards.
TGATGCAATCTCGACTCACTGCAACCTCGACTCACTGCAACCTCTGCCTCCCAGGTTCAAGTGATTCTTGTGCCTCAGCCTCTGGAGTATCTAAGATCACAGGTGCACGCCACCATGTCTGGCTAATTTTTTGTATTTATAGTAGAGATGGATTTCGACATATTGGCCAGGCTGGTCTCGATCTCCTGGCCTCAAAGTGATCTACCCACCTGGGCCTCCCAAAGTGCTGGGATTACAGTTGTGAGCCACCACACCCAGCCTGTCCCTGAAATTCTATTGAAATGTGTGATAAAGTTGTTTTGTTTTTGTTTTTGTTTTCGCTTCTTGGCAAAGCCTAGTGTTTCTATTTTAGTGGATTCACCTGGCACTGAGGACTACTATGGTGGTCTTCAGAGGCTCCTGGTATCGACTGCTTGTGAAACCGCTTGTGCAAAATTATGACTGAGACAGTGAAAGAGATCTAACTTAACCCACCCAATCTTGCTTCTAACCTCCAAATTGTCCTTATTCATTCCTGAGCATAGCCTGAACTAACTTTGGGAGAAGCTTAGTTTATATTTTATTTTATAGTTTAAAACAAAGATGTTAACAGCCCTTTCCCAAGGTAGACCTCCTTCTTGCCTGGGGACTAGATTGCCTTTGGAGGACTAACGTTAGCCACAAGATTAGAAATTATGGGCTGGGCCTCGTGGCTCACCCCTGTAATCCCAGCACTTTGGGAGGCCATGGCAGGTAGATCACCTGAGGTCAGGAGTTGAAGACCAGCCTGGCCAACGTGGTGAAACCCCATCTCTACTAAAGAATACAAAAATTAGCCGGGTGTGGTGGCACATGCCTATATACTCCCAGCTACTCGGGAAGCTGAGGTAGGAGGATCGCTTGAACCTGGGAGGTGGCTTGGAGGTTGCAGTGAGCCAGGATCTTGCCACTGCACTCCAGCTTGGGTGACAGAGACTCTGTGTCAAAAAAAAAAAAAAAAAAGGCCGGGCACGGTGGCTCAAGCCTGTAATCCCAGCACTTTGGGAGGCCGAGGCGGGCGGATCACAAGGTCAGGAGGTCGAGACCATCCTGGCTAACACGGTGAAACCCCGTCTCTACTAAAAACACAAAAAAATTAGCTGGGCGTGGTGGCGGGCGCCTGTAGTCCCAGCTACTCGGAGAGGCTAAGGCAGGAGAATGGCGTGAACCCGGGAGGCGGAGGTTGCAGTGAGCCAAGATTGCACCACTGCACTCCAGCCTGGGCGACAGAGCGACACTCCATCTCAAATAAATAAATAAATAAATAAAGTTTAGAAATTATGGTTTAGGAGTCATGCAGCTGGAGGCTACAAGATTCTGACCCTTCCTAAATTGCTCCTAAGATCAGTGCTTGAGATATTCTGCAGACCCTGCACTTGATGGATCAGCTGGCACCACCCAGATTGATTAACTGGCTCATGTGATCTTGGGGCCCCCACCCAGGAACTTAATCAGCACAAGGAGACAGCTTCAACTCCCTATGATTTCATCCCTGACCAGTCAGCACTCCTGGGCTCACTGGCTTCCCCCTACCCACCAAGCTGTCCTTAAAAAGTCTGCTCCCCAAATGCTCGGGTAGACTGATTTGGGTAATTATAAAACTCCAGTCTCCTACACAGCCAGCCCTGCATGAATTACTCTTTCTTTTTTTTTTTTTTCTTTTTTGAAATGGAGTTTCACTTTCGTTGCCTAGGCTGGAGTGCAATGGCAGGACCTTGGCTCACCGCCTCCTCCGCCTCACAGATTCAAGCGATTCTCCTGCCTCAGCCTCGCCAATAGCTGGGATTATAGGCACGTGCCACCACGCCTGGCTAATTTTTGGTATTTTTAGTAGAGACAGGGTTTCACTATGTTGGCCAGGCTGGTCTCAAACTCCTGCCCTTAGGTGATTCACCTGCCTCGGCCTCCCAAAGTGCTGGGATTACAGGTGTGAGCCACTGCGCCCAGCCAAATTACTCTTTCTCTGTTGTAATTCCCCTGTTCTGATGAATCAGCTCTGTTTAGGCAGCAGGCAAGGCGAACCCCTTGGGCATTACACTTGGACAGAGGTGACATCCCCCAGGTAGTGAGTGCAAAGAACTAATGCTGCAGCTGTCTTCCATGTATCTGCCACTCACTGTAGAATGACCCTGAAGTTCTGCATTTCTGCTCTGTATGGGTCAGGCACAAGAAGCCTCATCTCTTATCCCGTGTCTGATTCCTGAAACCTTGCTCATTTTCCTACTGTCCTCTCTATTCCCAGCCTTCTTTCTTCTTTCCCTCTATCCTCCACTTAGGACATTGATTGCTTTCCTTTCTCTGTTGGTTCTCCCCACCCCTCATTCCATTGTGCCTTGTACCCATACTGCCCACTGCCTCCTCTTATTGCTGTCATCTGTCCTGGTGGCCAGTCACTCTCATGCCAACACTTACTTATTCCTTGAAGGTTTTAGCTCCTGGCTCACTTTCCAACATAACTCCTGTCATCAATTGACACCCAGTTCCCCAGTTCCTTGACCTAGGCCTTACCTACCCCAGCCACTCACTTCCCTGGTTTAAGTCTAGATCTTGTCATTGCTGATGCCATTACGCCATCCACCATCCACTTCCAGGGTCACACTCTCCAATCACCTTCTACCACCCCTCCCTCTGTTACTCTGTGGTACATGTTACTCCACTCCCCCACCACCCATCCCCTTTCATGTTTCTTTCCTCTTTAACTCTTACACCTTTTTTCTTTTTCTTTTTCTTTTTTTTTTTTTTTTTTTTTTGAGAGAGTCTCAATCTGTCACCCAGGCTGGAGTGCAGTGGCACGATCCTCTCACTGCAACCTCTGCCTCTCAGGTTCAAGCAATTCTCCTGCCTCAGCCTCCTGAGTAGCTGGGATTACAGGCGTGCACCACCATGCCCGGCTAATTTTTGTATTTTTAGTAGAGACACCGTTTCACTATGTTGGCCAGGCTGGTCTTGAACTCCTGACCTCATGATCCACCTGCCTCAGCCTCCCAAAGTGCTGGGATTAAGGTGTAAGCCACCGTACCTGGCCTCTTGAAGACTCTTTTTTTTTTTTTTTTTTTTTTGAGACGGAGTCTCGCTCTTTCACCCAGGCTGGAGTGCGGTGGCGCAATCTCGGCTCACTGCAAGCTCCGCCCCCCGGGGTTCACGCCATTCTCCTGCCTCAGCCTCCCGCGTAGCTGGGACTACAGGCGCCCGCCACCTCGCCCAGCTAATTTTTTTTTTTGTATTTTTAGTAGAGACGGGGTTTCACCATGTTAGCCAGGATGGTCTCAATCTCCTGACCTCGTGATCTGCCCGCCTCGGCCTCCCAAAGTGCTGGGATTACAGGCGTGAGCCACCGCGCCCGGCCTTGAAGACTCTTAAGTCATTTTTGGGAATCAATGAATTAACTACAGAAGATTTCCCAGGATGATGAAACAGCAAATCGTTTCAAGATGCAGAAGAAGGCCGGGCACGGTGGCTCACGCTTGTAATCCTAGCACTTTGGGAGGCCGAGGCGGGCGGATCACGAGGTCAGGAGATCGAGACCACGGTGAAACCCTGTCTCTACTAAAAAATACAAAAAATTAGCCGGGCGTGGTGGCGGGCGCCTGTAGTCCCAGCTACTCGGAGAGGCTGAGGCTGGAGAATGGCGTGAACCCCGGAGGCAGAGCTTGCCGTGAGCCGAGATTGCGCCACTGCACTCCAGCCTGGGCGACAGAGCAAGACTCCGTCTCAAAAAAAAAACAAAAACAAAAACAAAAAGATGCAGAAGAAGTAAGACCGTTAAGATCCCACAATGTGTCTTGGATTTTGGGAAAGAGAAAAGCAGAACCAGAAGTGGGTCTGGGATTCACAGCCAGGCCATACCCTGTGTTCTGGCTAATAGGATCGACTGCTGCTACTTTAGCCAATTACGGCTTTGGCCTTCCTCTACTCTTCCCTCCTTCTTGGTGAGATTTGTTAAGATCCTCAATCATATACTTACCCCCACTTCCTGAGAGCATCCCAGAGAAAGGACGCCTCAAACCACCTAATACATGCCCAAATCCTATAATAAACCATCCCTGACACCCTCTTACTTATTTGCCTCACAGTTCCCCATAGCATGCAAAACGTTCTTCCTCAAAGCTAACTCATGTCATGACAGGTGTGTTCCTGGTGGCCTTTGGCTGGATGGTGCTGACAGATTATAAGAGGGTACCAATAGATCTATACGGTCATTGCAAGACAGAATGAGTTTTATTCTGTTTAAAAAGGGAAGAAAACGGTAGAGCATGGTGGCTCACGCATGTAATCCCAGCACTTTGGGAGGTAGAGGTGGGCAGATCACTTGATGTCAGGCGTTTGAGGCCAGTCTGGCCAACATGGTGAAACCCTGTCTCTACTGGAAATGTTGCAGGATTCCGGAGGACGAGAGAGACCTCGGGTTGAAACAGGAGAATCTTTACTGAGTGCACTCAGGCCCACCTGACTCAATGTCCAAAAGACTGGGCCCGGAACAAAGACAGCACTTGACTTTTATACATACTTCACAGAAGGTGGTGGGCTAGCTTGAAGCAAGCTTACAGTGGCGTGAAAAGCAGGGATACAGAGGCAGGACAAAGACAGGATTGCACATGACTGTTGCCAAGCAACCCAGATGTCCGTTATCTAGGTTTGTCTGGGCATGGACTTATCCTATAACCTTCACTATGGTGCCCAGGCAGCTGTAGTTCAGGCCTACTCAGGCTTCTCATGACCTTCATTGTACTTCTTAGATAAAACAGAATACTTGAAGTCACTAGTTACATGTAGGCAGAAACCTACCCAGGTGCTGAGGCAAGAGACTGAGGGCACAACCTGTTACAATATAATAAAGAAAATAGTTAGGGCTGGGCGCGGTGGCTCACGCTTGTAATCCCAGCACTTTGGGAGGCCGAGGCGGGCGGATCACGAGGTCAGGAGATCGAGACCACGGTGAAACCCCGTCTCTACTAAAAAATACAAAAGATTAGCCAGGCGTGGTGGCAGGCGCCTGTAGTCCCAGCTACTCGGAGAGGCTGAGGCAGGAGAATGGCGTGAACCCGGGAGGCGGAGCTTGCAGTGAGCCGAGATTGGGCCACTGTACTCCAGCCTGGGCGACAGAGCGGGACTCCGTCTCAAAAAAAAAAAAAAAAAAAAGAAAATAGTTAGAATAAGAAAAGTTATATTAGAAATAGGATACAGAGCCAGGTGCGGTGGCTCCCAGCACTTTGGGAGGCCAAGGCGGGCGGATCACGAGGTCAGGAGATTGAGACCATCCTGGCTAACAGGGTGAAACCCCGTCTCCACTAAAAATACAAAAACAAAAAATTAGCTGGGCATGGTGGCAGGCGCCTATAGTCCCAGCTACTCAGGAGGCTGAGGCGAGAGAATGGTGTGAATCCAGGAGGTGGAGCTTGCAGTGAGCTGAGATCGTGCCGCTGCACTCCAGCCTGGGCGACAGAGTGAAACTCCATCTCAAAAAAAAAGAAAAAAGAAATAGGATATAGAGATGATTATATATGGATATTATCAATCATTAGTTTTTAGTATGAATCTCTGTTTTATTATTATAACCGAGGAAAGACCAGCCAATACAGAGTCAGGAGCTGAAGGGACATTGTGAGAAATGAGCAGAAGATAAGAGTGAAAGTCCTCTGTCACACCCTGATAAAGGCCGCTTGAGGACACCTTGGTCTAGCGGTAGCACCAGTGCCTGGGAAGGCAACCATTACTTAGCGGACCAGGAAAGGGAGTTTCCCTTTCCTTGGGGGGAGTTAGAGAACACTCTGCTCCACCAGCTCTAGTGGGAGGTCTGACATTAGCCAGGCCTGCCCGCAGTCATCCGGAGGCCTAAACCCCTCCCTGTGGTGCTGTGCTTCAGTGGTCACGCTCCTTGTCCACTTTCACATTCCGCCTGTACACCTGGTTCCTCTTTTAAGTTCCTAGAAGATAGCAGTAGCGGAATTAGTGAAAGTGTTAGTCTTTGATCTCTCTGACAAGTGCACAGAAAAAATGCTGACGTATGCGGTCCTCCCTCTCTGCTTCGGCTACCACAAAGAACACCCCCATGTGACTTGCTTGACCTTATCAATCACTGGGGATGACTCACTCTCCTTACCCTGCCCTCTTGCCTTGTATACAATAAATAGCAGCATGTCCAGGCATTCGGGGCCACTACTGGACTCTGTGCATTGATGGTAGTGGCCCCCTGGGCCCAGCTGTCTTTCCTACTATCTCTTAGTCTCGTGTCTTATTTTTCTACCATCTTTGTCTCTGCACACGAAGAGAACAACCCGCAAGGCCCAGTAGGGCCGGACCCTACAGTTACAGAGAACAGGAATCTATAAACTCATTCCATAAAACAAAGGAAAATTTGTTTTTCTTCTCCTTATGTTGAGGGAGTGCCGAGAGAGTCTCCAGAGCACATTAGATAATATTATCAAGACTTTTCCTGGGTCTGGGCTGTGCCTGTTGCTGCCTCTGGGACAAGTCAGCCTAATATACGAAAATTTCTCTTTCTTTTAAATTTTATTTTTCTTTAATTCCCCACCTTAAAACCACAAAAATTAGCCAGGCATGGAGGTGCATGCCTGTAATCCCAGCTACTTGGGAGGCTGAGGTGGGAGAATCGCTTGAACCCTGGAGGCAGAGGCCGCATTGAGTCAAGATCGTGCCACCGCATTTCAGCCTGAGCAACACAGTGAGACTCCATCTCAAAAAAACAGGGGGTGGGGCGGGGGAAGAAAGAAACGTATTTATTTCATTGGAAGACCTGTAAAAGAACAAAGGTCATGAAATATCAGTATGTACATCTAGAATTGCTCCAAAAAGAAACGGAAATGAATGGGGGCTCGGGGTGGGAGAAGAATGGATTAGTCAGCTATAACTTTGGGTCCAAGGGACCCTGGTGGTATAGTGGGGGTTAACTTTGCAATCGCTGACTCAGGTGAGCCTCTTAGTGTTGAGAAGTGAAATCATCCTGTTTCCCTAATGTATAGATCTTACATTTTCCAGACAGCTGATTCTCACTTTCTTCTTCAACCTCCAAAGAACCTCAGCTGACTACCTTGCTTTCTATGTCCCCAGGGGAATAGAAACAATCAGAGGAAACTTCCGTGAGTTCCCCGGACACATCCACCCACCTCCTCCACGTGTAACCACCACCTCTACCTTCCCCTCTGGTGCTGTGGATGAGCCATCCGTGCTCCTGGCAAAGGCCCACCTGACACTTGGGCACAGGAACCCATCCATCCCTCCTTACCTCTGGCAACTCTCCCTCTCTCCTGCATCCTTCATATTCTCTGGGTTGTATTCTCTTCCAGCCCCCGCCCCCTGCCCACCCCTAGCAGGTAAAATGCTGTTATTGTTTCCACTTTAAAACAAACCCTAAAAATAAATAAATAAACCCTAGCTTGACCCCACTTCACTCTATAGTTACCATCTCATTTCCCTTCTTTTAACAGGAAAACTCCTCCAAACACTTGTCTATATTTGTCCCTGTCATTCTCTCTCTCTCCCCTCTCTATTTTTTATTTTATTTATTTATTCATTTATTTGAGACGGAGTCTCACTCTGTCACCCAGGCTGGAATGCAGTGGCATAATCTCGGCTCACTGGAACCCCTACCTCTTGCGTTAAAGCAATTCTCCTGCCTCAACCACCTGAGTAGCTGGGATTACAGGCGCCCACCACCTCGGTGGGCTAATTTTTGTATTTGTAATTGAGATGGGGTTTCACCATGGTAGCTAGGCTGGTCTCAAACTCCTGACCTCAAGTGATCGCCCACCTCCGTCTCTCAAAGTGGTGGGATTAGAGGCGTGAGCCACCATGCCCGGCCTATTTATTTTTTTGAGACAGAGTCTCCCTCTGTTGTCCAAGCTGGAGTGCAGTAATGCCATCTCGGCTCACTGCCACCTCTGCCTCCCAGGTTCAAGCGACTCTCCTGCCTCAGCCTCCCTAGTAGCTGGAATTACAGCCATGCACCACCACACCTGGCTAATTTTTGTATTTTTAGTAGAGATGGGGTTTCACCATGTTGGCCAGGGTGGTCTTGAGCTCCTGACCTCAGCTGATCTGCCCGCCTCAGCCTCCCAAAGTGCTGGGATTACAGGCATGAGCTGCTGTGCCCAGCCTCAATTATTTTAATCTCTGAATAACTTCAGACTTGCAGAAAAGTTAAAAGACTTACATGGAGAACTTCTCTACCCTCTTCCCCATCCCCGCAAGGTACACAGTTGGTAAAGCAAGAAGTCTGGGGTTCAGTGACACACTTCTTAACTCCCAAGTTCGTGCTCTTTCTTTTCTCTCTCTCTCTCTGTTGTCTCTCCCTCCCTCCCTCACTCCCTCTCTCTCCCCTTGATGGCCACATTTACTTTATAATTTTCTCTCTCTTTCTCTGTCTCACTCTCTCTCTTACACAACACACACACTCATAAGAAGACACCTATATACATTTTTTTCCTGAACCATTGGTAAGTAATTTGCACACGGGATGTCCCTTCACCCCCCAGTCCACCAATACTTCGGTGTGTTTCCTAAGAACAAAGGCCTTCTGGAAGTTTCACATTAATTCCATACTGGAATCTACAGTCTGAGTTCAGATTTCACCAATTGTCCCAATAAAGTCTTTTTTTTGTTTGTTTGTTTGTTTTTTTTTTTGAGACGGAGTCTCGCTCTTTCACCCAGGCTGGAGTGCAGTGGCGCGATCTCGGCTCACTGCAGGCTCCGCCCCCCGGGGTTCACGCCATTCTCCTGCCTCAGCCTCCCTTGTAGCTGGGACTACAGGCGCCTGCCACCTCGCCCGGCTAATTTTTTTGTATTTTTAGTAGAGACGGGGTTTCACTGTGTTAGCCAGGATGGTCTCGATCTCCTGACCTCGTGATCCGCCCGCCTCGGCCTCCCAAAGTGCTGGGATTACAGGCGTGAGCCACGGCGCCCGGCCAATAATGTCTTTTAGGTTTTTCTGGCCCAGGATCACTTGTCACTTTTGGTTGTCAGGTCTCTTTAAGTCTCCTTCAGCCTTATGTGTTGTGGCTTTTTTTTTTTTTTTTGAGACAGAGTCTCACTCTGTTCCCCAGGCTGTAGTGCAGTGGTGCTATCTTAGCTCACTGCAACCTCTGCCTCCCGGGTTCAAGAGAGTCTCCTGCCTCAGCCTCCCAAGTAGCTGGGATTACAGGACACTGCCACCACACCAGAGTAATTTTTGTATTTTTAGTAGAGACAGGGTTTCACCACATTGGTCAGGCTGGTCTTGAACTCCTGACCTCAAATGATCCGCTCGCCTCGGCTTCCCAAAGTGCTGAAATTACAGGCGTGAGCCACTGTGCCTGGCAGATTTTTTTTTTTTTTTTTTGAGACGTAGTTTCGCTTTTGTCGCCCAGGCTGAATATGGCAGTCGCTCTGGCCAAACCCTTGGAGTCATCCTCCACTCCTTTCTCTCAACCCTCATTCCAACTGTCCGCAAAGGCCATCAGCTCTGCTTTCAAAGTACACCCAGAATCTGCCCACTCCTCAGCTCCCGCACTGTCCCCAACCTGGCCCAAGCCCTCGCGCTCTCTTTCCTGGGAGGGTGCTATGGTCTCCTCGCCGGTCTTCCGGTTTCTCGGCCCTGGCTCCCTGTGGCTTGTCTGAGCTCTCGCGTTCACAGGGAAGTAGTGGTCGCGCTCACTGTGCTACCGCCCTCCCTCTGCGCGCCCCCTCCGCGGGCGGGGAGCCCACAAGACCCAGCCCGATCGGACGCCCACCGGGGTCACCTCCCGGACCCCCGCTCCTCCCGCCCAGCCCACCGCCCCGCGCAGCCCCAGCCACTCCGTCCTCCTGGCCCACCCCAGGGCGTCGGAACTGGTGGTTCCCTCGGCGGTTCCAGGCCCCTCTCCTCCTTCCCCGGCAGAAGCAGCTTCGCAGCGCCACTCAGTGAGCGGAGATTACCAGGGCCTGTTTCCCAAGGCTCCGCCCAGCCCTCGAACCTGTAGGAGCAAGCGCTGCCTCCCCCGGGACTGCGCCCTCGCCTCAAGGAAAACGCCGGTCGCGACGGTTGAGAAATGGCTAGAGGGACGGAGACGTAAGTGCCTGTTTCCGTGTGGTCAACTATACAAAATATGTAATTACATGTCTATAACACATATAATAAAGTAAGTCCAGGCCGGGCACGGTGGCTTACGCCTGTAATCCCAGCACTTTGGGAGGCCGAGGCAGGAGGATCACGAGGTCAGGAGTTCGAGACCAGACTGGCCAACAGTGAAACCCCGTCTCTACTAAAAACACAAAAATTTAGCCTGATGTGCTGGTGTGCGCCTTTAATCCCAGCTACTCGTGAGGCTGAGGCAAGAGAATCGCGTGAACCCGGGAAGCGGAGGCTGCCATGAGCCGAGATGGCGCCACTGCACTCCAGCCCGGGCAACAGTGCGAGAATTCGTCTTAAATAAATACATAAATCAAGTCCGCAAAATGATGTTAGTCGGTGATAATAGGGCCAGCCTGCAGGGAGGACGGAGCTCGGCGCTTGTGGGGCGGGGCATGCAAATTTCAGATGGCTGTTTCGCTCGGGAGCTATGGGAACAAAAAGAGAAAGTAAATATCCCCCCAAACTTATAACACTATTACTTATGCAATGTTACAAATTGTAACAAGGAAAACCGTGTGAACCTAGGGCAGAGAGTGCTTCTTTACTTGACAATAACTTTTCTTACCGTGAGCTCACGATGAGTGGGAGAAGGAGTGCTGTGGCTAAAGGAAAAAAGTTCTTACCGCTTTTCGGCCTTTTGGTGAAGATCAAGTGTGGTATTTGTTTTCATCCGATTGATATCTCTATGTGTTCTCTATTTGTAGAACAATATATCAAATGGGTTTTGGGAGCAGGGAGATGGAATAGGAGCTTGCTCCGTCCACTCTCCTCATCGACCGGGTATTGTAGTACTTCCAGGAGCAGTGCACCACCTCCGGGGATGCAACGTGTTTCCTGAAAGTACAGAGAGAAAGATACGTGAGAGAGATAAAGACGAAGCTACGGGGCGAATTGCACACGCGGTGCCTCTGACACGGTGGCACACCGGCCTGTCTTCAGCGTTCCTTGAGGTACCATGAGGACGGTAAGCTTTTGCGGCAGGCACAATTCCGTTTCCACTGCGATTACTACGCCTTGGGAAGGCCATGACTGACCTACTCCTTTGGAGGTCCTTAGATCTCAGCTTGACAGTCGAGTGGGTGTCGACGGTGGTGGTGGTGACCTTTTAAAGGAATGGGATCCACCCGGAATTGAACTTCTCCCCTCTCTGTCTGTCTCTCTGTCTCTCCTCTCCTCGCTTTCCCACGCGCTCTCTCTTCCGGCTTCCCCCAGCCCCTCCCAAGTTATGGGATACATGTGCAGAATGTGCAGGTTTGGAACATAGGTACACGTGTGCCACGGTGCTTTGCTGCACCTATGCACCAGTCATATAAGTTTGAAGCCCCGCATGCGTTGGCCATTTGTCCTAATGCTCTCTCTCCCCTTGCCCCCCACGCGCCGTCAGGGCCCGCTGTGTGATGTTCCCCTCCCTGTGTCCATGTGTTCTCACTCACCGTTGAACTCCCACTTAGGAGTGAGAACATGCGGTGTTTGGTTTTCGCTTCCTGTGTCAGTTTGCTGAGAATGAGGCCTTCCAGCTGCATCCACGTTCCTGCAGAGGGCATGAACTCATCCTTTTTGATGGCTGCGTAGTAATTCCATGGTGTATACGTGCCACATTTTCTCTATCCAGCCTATCACTGATGGGCATTCGAGTTGGTTCCAAGTCTTTGCTATTGTAAATAGTGCTGCAGTGAACATACGTGTCCGTGTGTCTTCCTAGTAGGAACTTCTTCCTCTTCAGCCGGCTGAGTAGCTGGCACTTTAAGGCAGGTGCCAACGCACCGGCAACAAGGTTCCTTTTTTGCCCAGGAAAAACTGAGGCGCAGGTAGTATAAGCCATTTATCACGGAACGCACAGGAGCAGAAACTCGAGTCCAAGCATCGTGGCTCCACCCTTCATGCTTGATGCATCTTTAGGCTCCGTTCTAGGTACGTGTATCCTTTACGGGATCAGCCACCGGCAGTTGCCTTGCAACCATGATGACAATTCTCTGCCGGCTCTTTTGGGTCTCATGCCTGTATCTATACGTTGCATCCCAGCATAAAGATCGGAATGTCCCTTTCGCTGACCCAGTCTCTCACCCTTTCCAAACTCCAGAAATCTTGTCGGTCCTCCGAAGAACTCCCCCTGCTTCTTTCTCTAAAGGCTGCCTTCAGGCCGGGCACAGTGGGAGGATCGCTTGAGCCCGGAAGGCCGCAGTGAGGTGACATCACGCCATTGCACTGCAGCCCCGGCGACAGAGCCAGAGCCCCGTCTCGAAACAAACAAACAAACAAACAAACAAAGACAAGGGAAGAAAGAGCCCAGGCAACCTAGCGAAAACCCGTTCGCGCTGGCGCGTATCTGTACCCCAGCTATTCCAGAGGCTCAGGCGGGAGGATGGGTGGACGCTGGGAGGCGGATGCTGCAGTGAGCAGTGATTGCACCACTGCACTCCAGCCTGGGTGACAGAGCCAGAGCCCGGCCCAAATAAATAAACATAAAAATAAAGGAACCAGTTTGTAGAAAGCGGGAGAGGGTCCCATTGAACTTCAAGCCTTGAAGCAACAGCTGTGGCCGCCACAGCTGTTGCTTGAAGGTTGGAGCAGCAGGCTGGAGGAGTCGCCATCTTGGCAGGGATCATTGACCCTGATCTATCGTCGGGAGGAGGAAGAGCTGATCTTATGCAGGGAGGGCAGGTGGACTATGTGTGGCCTCTGGTGATCTGTTTGGGTGCCAGGTGTTACTCCCAGGGCCACCTGTAACTGTGACTGTGCAGGAACCGTGACTTGAGAAGGGCCTGGCCACGGGGGGCTTAGGCCCCTCGGGAATGAGCGTTTGGTTCCCGGTACCCAGGGAAACCACCGGCATCGGCAGAGGTGATAGCTGAGGAGGAGCGGGGATTTGGAGGAGAGACACAGGATGAGTACGGGGGGCAGCCCCGTGATCAGCAACTGCTGCAAGAGGGGCTGTTGGTTCGACTCACTAGTCTTCTGCGGCTCTATGCGGTACTGAAGGGCAGAAGACAGAAGGTACGAAAACCACAAAAATTAGCCGGGCGTGGTGCTGCGCGCCAATAATCCCAGCTACTCGGGAGGCTGAGACAGGAGAATCGCTTGAACCCGGGAGGCGGAAGTTTCAGCGAGCCGAGATCACGCCACTGCGGTCCAACCTGAGGGTCCGAGCGAGACTCTTATCTCAGAAAATAAAGACAGAATGAAAGAGCCCTGCGCGGTGGCTCACGCCTGTAATCCCGGCGCTTTGGGAGGCGGAGGCGGGCGGATCGCCTGAGGTCAGGAGCTCGAGACCAGCCTGGCCGACATGGCGAAACCCCCCTAAAAATACAAAAATTAGCCGGGCGTGGTGGCCTACGCCTGTCATCCCAGCTACCCAAGAGGCTGAGGCAGGAGAATCGCTGGAACCCGGGAGGTAGAGGCTGCCGTGAGCCGAGATCGCGCCTCTGCACACCAGCCTGGGTGACAGAGCAAGAGTTTGTCTCAAAAAAAAAAATTGGAGGTGGAAGGGGGATCACCAGAGGCACCGACAAATGAGAAACCTGCGGCAAGGTGGCACACGCCTGTAGTCCCAGCTGTTCGGGAGGCTGAGGCAGGAGAATCGCTTGAACCCGGGAGGCGGAGGCTACAGAGAGCCTAGATCGCCCCATTGGACTCCAGGCTGGGTAACGAGAGCGGAAACTCCGTCTCAAAAAAAAAAAAAAAAAAAAAAATTGTGAGGATTTTACTGACACTGCAGTCAAAATCTCATGTGTATTTCACACTTACAGCACAGCTCCATTAGAACTGACCAGATTTCCAGGGCTCCCTAGATACCCGTGACTAGCGGCTGCCACACTACACCGTGCTGGACGGTAGAATGGGGATGACAAGACACGACGGCGGAGATCGGGATGGCGTGAAGTGAGGGAAACACTCGCCCTCGGGAAAAAAATAAAATAGCAAGGGGGCACCGAAAGACTCAGTAGTCCACATGAATATCTTGATTATCTTGTAGCTGAGATAATGTGGGCTCCAGCTCTACGGGGTCTGTGGGTTTTCTCTTCGTGTGTGCGGAGACGGAGACGAGAGATCGTAGAGGTAAAGAGAGAAGACAAAGAGATAGGAAGAAAGACAGCTGGGCAAGGGGGACCACTGCCACCAAAGCGCGGAGACAGGTAGTGGCCCGGGATGCCTGGAGGCGCTGCTATTTATTGTATTCAAGGCAAGGGGGCAGGGTAAGGAGTGTCAGTCATCTCAAATGATTGATAGGTCACGCGAGTGACGTGTCCACTGGACGGGGGGCCTTTCCCTTTGTGGTAGCCGAGGTGGAGAGGGAGGACAGCAGACGTCAGCGTTTCTTGCACGCACTTATCCGAAAGATCAAAGACTTTGGTACTTTTACTCATTCTGCTACTGCTCTCTTCTGAGGACTTAAAAGGGGGAGCCAGGTGTACAGGCGGAACATGAAAGTGAACAAGGAGGGTGACCACTGAAGCCCACGGCATCACAGGGAGACGTTGAGGCCTCCGGATGACTGCGGGCAGGCCTGGCTAATGTCAGGCCTCCCTCAAGAGGTGGTGGAGCGGAGTGTTCTCTATCTCCCCTGGAGAGAGGGAGATTCCCCTTCCCGGTCTGCTAAGTAACGGGTGCCTTCCCAGGCACTGGCGCCACGGCTAGACCGAGGTCTCCTAAGTAACCAGGGCCTTCCCAGGCAACTGGCATTACCGCTAGGCCAAGGAGCCCTCAAGCGGCCCTTCTCTGCGCGTGAATGAGGGCTCACACTCTTGTCTTCTGGTCACCTCTCACTGTGGCCCTTCGGCTCCTAACCCTGTGTGGCCCGGTTTTCCCTAGGTAAGCATAATAGAACGGAGATTATTATGGTAATAGAACAAAGAGTAATGCTACAAACTAATGACTGATAATAGTCAGATATAATCATATCTGTATCCTATCTCTAGTAAAACTTTTCTTATTCTAATTATTTTCTTTATTATACTGGAACAGCTTGTGCCTTCGGGCTCTTGCCTCGGCACCCGGGTGGCTTGCCGCCCACAAGGTAAGATACATTGCGTTGAACTATAATTTATGTTGGTTGCTGAATGGTTTAGGGCGGGGGTGGGGTGGGGCACCCCCTGAAATTCTGTCCTGGAGGAGTGGCCTCACCCTAACCCTGGCCGTGGCTAATATTAAGGCCCACCTCTTAGGGCGGTGGAGTGAAATGAATTTTCCAGGCAATGGGCGGAAAGCCCTCGGCCCTCCGCTGACGCTGCGTTAGGAAGGAGGAAGGGAGAGGGAAATGCTGACCCCGCAGGCGGCAGTCTGTGCCTCGGAGAGAAACTTTATCCCAACCTTGCTGGGGGCCTTGACGCCCATCTTGCCCCAAGAGCACCCCGGCAGTCACCCCTGCCCTCTGGGGTCCTGCCACCCCGAGCCCGACCTTCCCCCTCTTCCCCCGCGCCGGGCCAGTAGCCTCCTAACTGCGTCTTCTCTGTTGCGGTCTGTCGTGCTCATCACGTTTGCGTGGTTTCCTCGCTCCACAAACGTCGACTGAGCGCCTTCCACACGCCAGGCGCCAGACTCGCGCGGGGAACCAGGGAGAAGCACTGAGGAGGGGTCCCAGCCCTCAGTGATGGGATTTCAGAGCGGGAGATAAAGGATTGCCCAGAAGGGTGGTGAGTGGAATAGCTGATATAAACAACGGGGGCGCGATGAAATACACAGGAGGGCTGCTAGTCACACAGGGGGCGGGTGCCGAGGGCCCTAGACTAAGGGAGGCTTCCTGGACGGGTGACACCCAGGCGGAGTCCTGACGACCTGCGTCAGAAGTAGCCAGGCCAGGAGGAGGTGAAAGGAATCCACGTCCCGAGCAGAGAGGCAGCTTTCCCTACACAGCACAGGACACGGTCCGTGCACAGGAGCCACAGGAGACGCAGGCACGGGGGCTGGGGAGAATCCTTGCCGGGCCCTCGCCGTCCACGCGCCGCCTCCCTCTGCCGGGTGTCTGGTGCCAGCCTCCTGCCTGGCAGAGGAACTCCAGCCCCTGCTCCCGGAAGCCCCTCCAGGCCTTCGGCTTCCCTGGCTCGGCATAGGGCCCCTCGTCCCCTCGGGTACGGGGCCGGTCTCCCCGCCCGCTCGCGGCGAAGTAGAGGCCCAGCGCAGCCCGCGCTCCTGCCCTGGGGCCTCCTCTTTCTCCAGGAAAACGTGGACCGCTCTCCGCCGACAGGTCTCTTCCACAGACCCCTCTCGCCTTCGCCCCCAGTCTCTTCCGGTTGTGTCTTTTGGCTGGCTGGATAGAAAGGAGGAAGTCGCCCCCGGCGGAGCCGCGGCTCCGCCAGGCAGAGGCGGCCCCGGGGGCGGAGTCAAGCGCGGAGGCCACGTCCTCTGTGAAGGGGCGGGGCATGCAAATTCGGAATGAAAGCCCGGGAACGCCGGAACAAGCACGGGTGTAAGATTTCCCTTTTCAAAGGCGGAGAATAAGAAATCAGCCCGAGTGTGTGAGGGCGTCAATGGTGCTGTGGACGAGACAGAGGGAATGGGGCGAGGAGCGAGGCTGGGGCTCTCACCGCGACTTGAATGTGGATGAGAGTGGGACGGCGACGGCGGGCGCGGAGGCGCCCGCATCGCTTCTCGGCCTTTTGGCTAAGATCAAGTGTAGTATCTGTTCTTATCAGTTTAGCAACTGATACGTCCTCTATCCGAGGACAACATATTAAATGGATTTTTGGAGCAGGGAGATGGAATAGGAGCTTGCTCCGTCCACTCCACGCATCGACCTGGTATTGCAGTACCTCCAGGAACGGTGCACCCCCTCCGGGGATACAACGTGTTTCCTAAAAGTAGAGAGAGGTAAGAGACGTGAGAGGGACAGAGACGAACCTGCGGGGCGGCTTGCACGCCCAGTGCCTGTGGCACGCCGACACGCTGGCCTGTCTTAAGCGCTCCCTAAGGTACCATGAGGACGGTAGGCTTTTGCGGCAGGCACAATTCCGTTTCCACTGGGATTACTGCGCTTTGGGAAGGCCACGAGTGACCTACTCTTTTGGAGGTCCTTAGATCTCAGCTTGACAGTCGGGTGGGTGTCGTCGGTGGTGGTGGTGGTGGTGGTGGTGACCTTTTAAAGGAATGGGATCCACCCGGAATTGAACTTCTCCTCTCTCTCTCTCTCTCTCTCTCTCTGTCTCTTTCTCTTTCTCTCTCCCCCCGCTTTCCCCCGCTCTCTCTTTTGGTTTCCCCCACCCCCTCCCAAGTTATGGGGTACATGTGCAGGACGTGCAGGTTTGGAACGTAGGTACACGTGTGCGACGGTGCTTTGCTGCACCTATGCACCAGTCATATAAGTTTGAAGCCC
>NW_026652285.1:26954737-26962600 GCF_009828535.3 Hylobates moloch | reverse complement strand
TTTTTGTATTTTTAATAGAGACGGGGTTTCACTGTGTTAGCCAGGCTCATCTTGAATTCCTGACCTCAAGTGATCCGCCTGCCTTGGCCTCCCAGAGTATTGGGATTACAGGCATAAGCCACCGCACCTGGCCAGATTTTCTCGCTTTACCCTTGTCAGATGGTGGTCTTTGTTTTTTATTACTGTTGGATAACCTAATTAGTTTTGTTTTCACCATACTTGAAACTGATTTCTTGCTCATGTGTCTTCTTTTCTGAATTCTGTTTCTTATTTGCAGCTGAATTTGTGATCAGTCTTGCTGAGAAAAATACCACCTTTGATACTTTTAAGGCTTCTCTCGTCAAAAATGGTGCAGAATTTACGGTATGTATATCTGGAGAAGACAATCTGTAGATATTAATGTTTTAATTTATGGTTTTTTTTTTTTTTTTTGAGGCAGAGTTTTGCTCTGTCACCCAGGCTGGAGTGCAGTGGCGCCATCTTAGCTCACTGCAAGCTCTGCCTCCTGAGTTCACACCATTCTCTTGCCTCAGCCTCCCAAGTAGCTGGGACTACAGGTACCCGCCACCATGCCCGGCTAATTTTTTGTATTTTTAGTAGAGATGGGGTTTCACCGTGTTAGCCAGGATGGTCGGGATCTCCTGACCTCGTGATCCACCCTCCTCGGCCTTCCAAAGTGCTGGGATTACATAATTTATGTTTTAATGTCACTATTGAATTTAAATTTTGATAGGGTTTAATATAGGATTTTGATATAGGAAGGAGACAATTTTATACATATCAATTAAATAAGCCATTAAGTGTGTAATGTTTTCATGCCATTAACTAGTGATGATGTAACCAGATTTTCTGTGATACCTATCTAGGAAAACAGGGCAAGATTTTCATCATTAAGTTTTTGTAGGTATTTACTTTCTTGTTCTGTGAGTCAGGAAGTTGGAAACGAGTTTTGGGGGTAGTTCTAAACCTTGGGAAATAAAATGGTTGCAGGGAGCCTAATAACTTTTCTCCCCAAAGAGTCCTAAATATCGGCTTTCTCTGAAGCTGTTATACTAGGTTCATGCTATACCAGGTTGACACGCTATGTTTCATTTATTCCAATTGGCTAAATTCAAGTGTGTAACCACCCTTCACTAAAGGACATTCTTTGCCTTTTAGGTGTATTTAAGCACTGATACGGGAGCTGACAATTTTCGTTCTATGTTTCTTTTCAAAGGATTCTCTTGTTAGTAACTTGCTGCGTCTCATACAAACCATGCGGCCTCCAGCGAAGCCTTCCACTAGCAAAGGTAAGCAGAGCTTCCAGCTGAGCTTAGCTTCTAGAATAGTGTAGGTTTTGAACATCCTGTAAATTGCATTTGCTTTCCTCTCAGCAGTTGCTGAGCAAGTAAATGTTCCAGTAAGACTTTTCAAATGGGCTAGGCGTAGCGGCTCACTGCTGGAATCCCAGCACTTTGGGAGGCCAAGGTGGGAGGATCACTTGAGCCCGGGAGTTTTATTTTATTTTTTTATTTTTTTATTTTTTTATTTTTTTTTTTGAGACGGAGTCTAGCTGTCGCCCAGGCTGGAATGCAGTGGCGCGATCTCGGCTCACTGCAGGCTCCACCCCCAGGGGTTCACGCCATTCTCCTGCCTCAGCCTCCCGCGTAGCTGGGACTGCAGGCGCCCGCTACCTCGCCCGGCTAATTTTTTGTATTTTTAGTAGAGACAGGGTTTCACCGTGTTAGCCAGGATGGTCTCGATCTTCTGACCTCGTGATCCGCCCGCCTCAGCCTCCCAAAGTGCTGGGATTGCAGGCGTGAGCCACTGCGCCTGGCCAAGCCCAGGAGTTTTAGACCAGCCTGGGCAACATAGAGAGACCTCGTCTCTACAAAAAAATAAAAAAATTAGCCAGACATGATGGCGTGCCTCTGTAGTTCCAGCTACTTGGGAGGCTAAGGAAGGAGTGTTACTTGAGTCCAAAAGGGTGAAGCTGCAGTGAGCCATAGTTGCACCAGTGTACTTCAGCTGAGTGACAGAGGTTTTTTTCCCCTGTTTCAAGGGGAAAAAAAATTTCAAACGACTTAAGACAAAATCAAAAAGATAAGACATAACCCAGTAAGTATTGCTACACTCCTCTTTCTGCTACATTTCAAGATACTTTGTGATCAATGTATTTAGAAAATTAAATTAAATTTATAGTAACAGATATGATTAATATATAGCAAAATGCCATGTTCTGTTTCAGTTTGATACAAATCTAATGTTGAAGTTATTTTGTTAATCATTAATAATATTAAATATATCTTTTTTTAACCCCTTCATGCTCTTTAATGAAACAAGATCCAGTTGTTAAACCTAAAACAGAAAAAGAAAAGCTGAAGGAACTCTTCCCAGTCCTTTGCCAACCGGACAACCCTTCTGTTCGGGTACTGATACCATTTTAAGAATGTCTACTATAAATATATATTCCCAACCCCTTTTCTTTGTCTCATAGTAATTTTATTAAAGTTTGCTTTTGTTGTAACTTATTTTTAAGAATGAAAGTGTTTGATCACTCTCTGAGCATGTACTATGTATTGAATATGTTAAGGGGTTCTGAGAATGATATTCAAGGGAAATGAGATTGGTAATTTGGGGAAGTAGTGATTAGGAATGTGCAATAAGGTTCTGGAACAGATGCCTGATGTGTGAAATTAGATTTTTGTTCTTTTTGCTGTGTTACTTGTTAAAGGTCTAATTTTTAAAGCATTTTGATTTTTAAATTTCATTTTAATAAATATTTATTGAGTACTTACTGTATGCCAAACACTGTTCTAAGTACCTGGGTAACAGCAGTGAACAGAACAGACAAGAGTTTCAGCCTTTGGAGATTATATCCCAATTTTTGGGTAGAGAGCAGGAAATAAACATGTGAACATTCTGGTGGGGAGGAGATAGGCAATAAACAAACAAATAAGGTATGTAACATAGCAGATAGCAATAATAAGGGCTATGGAAAAAAATAAAACTGGAGTGGGGGGAGGGAGGAAGAGTGCAGAGGGAGAGTTGCTTTTTAAAATTTTTAACACCTGTTTTCTATTTATATAATCATCACTTGCATTCTTTCATGGCAGGGATGATTAATATCTAACTGCCTTTCATAGAATTCTATTAAGGACAAAGGGGATTTGTCAAATGTAGGAGTAATTCTCAACAGCCTTTTTTCCATTTCTTCTGCATCTATCTTGAATCAAGTTGGAAATCTCTGCCCCTCTTCTGTTTCCCTCACATAGTGGTTAGTGATTTATAGATGTACCTGAGGTACATACAGATTCTTGAGTAGTTTTTTTTTCCTAACTTTGCTGGCCTCTACCTCTGCAGACCATGTTGGATGAAGATGATGTGAAAGTTGCTGTGGATGTCCTGAAAGAACTGGAAGCGTTAATGCCCAGCGCAGCAGGCCAGGAGAAGCAAAGAGATGCTGAACACCGGTTTGTCCTTAGTGTCCTGTCCTTTGGAAGTTTAGGGTACTGTGACAGTTGAATATTATGGACCAGCCAAGCAAAATTTTGGGCAAGTTTACAGAATCTGGACTGGTCATATATCATATTGTTGGATCTGTTTTCATTGCTTCCTGCTAAGTGTATGTAGCAAATGCTAGGATGTTCAGAATATAGAAATCAGGGTTGAAAGAGGCTGAATATGTTTGTGGCTCGATTCTTTATTGGCTTATAGGGATGTCATAGTTATTGAAACTCTAATTCAGTTCAAAACCTAGTGGGCACCTACCATGTGCATGGCACTGTACTGGGTGCTTGGGGATGCAAAGATGAAATCGGATTGGTTTTTTTTTAAACAGATGCTTATTGATTTGTTAGGGACAGGACAAAGAAGAAGAAGCGTAGTCGAAGCCGAGATCGAAACCGAGATCGAGACAGAGATAGGGAACGAAACCGAGATAGAGACCACAAGCGGAGACACCGATCCCGCTCTCGATCACGTTCCAGGACCCGGGAGAGGAATAAAGCAAAGTCTAGATATCAGTCCAGGAGCAGGAGTCAGAGTCCCCCCAAAGACCGGAAGGACCGGGACAAATATGGAGAGCGGAATCTGGATAGATGGCGGGATAAGCATGTGGACCGCCCTCCTCCAGAAGAGCCCACCATTGGTGACATTTATAATGGCAAAGTTACCAGCATCATGCAGTTTGGTTGCTTTGTGCAGCTGGAAGGACTAAGGTAATGACTGGTGCTCTTCTATTCACACCAGTGATGGGCAGAATTTCTTTTATCACGGAGGATTTTCACATTCTAAAAAGTTACTTTGATTAATGACACTTTAGTCAAATCAGCCACACATGGTTCTTAGAGATTGACTCTCTTGAAATGTTACAGAGCCATTTATTCCTTTCTCTGTCCTCAAGAGATCTGTCCTTTGCTTGTTGGGACAGATAGAATTTGCTTCCCCACCCCATGTCTCCCCATGAGGAGAGTGATAATACTATTTTATTGTTTGACCACCTTCATGGTACTTTTCTCTTGAGTTTAAGACCATTTTCTTTTGTTAGTTCCAATAAGGGTAGAAATTGGTTGGGGGAAAATATTTTTTGGCATGTTCCAGATATGTCTGGCTCTCCCTCAGGAAGCGGTGGGAAGGCCTGGTGCACATCTCTGAGCTCCGGCGGGAGGGTCGTGTGGCCAATGTAGCTGATGTGGTGAGCAAAGGCCAGAGGGTCAAAGTCAAAGTGCTGTCCTTCACTGGGACCAAGACCAGCCTGAGCATGAAGGTAGGTGAGATGGTCAGCCTGTTCTTACATCTGATGGCCAAGGGAATGGAAGAGGACAGCAAGTGAGACAGCTCCCTTGTTTTTGTGCCTTAGGATGTGGATCAAGAGACTGGAGAAGATCTAAACCCAAATAGACGGCGAAATCTTGTCGGGGAGACCAATGAGGAGACCTCGATGCGGAATCCTGATAGACCCACTCACTTGTCCCTTGTCAGTGCTCCTGAAGTAGAGGATGACTCACTGGAACGCAAGCGCCTCACCCGAATCTCTGACCCAGAGAAGTGGGAGATCAAACAGGTTGGGGCCTTTAGTTTTCATGACCAGATAGTCATTCTGCATGTAGCATGGTGCTTAGGGGTGTGCCCTGGAGCACGATGGCCTGGGATAACTTTTGACCACTGTATTAGTCTGTTTTCACGCTGCTGATAAAGACGTACCTGAGACCGGGCAATTTACTAAAGAAAGAGGTTTATTGGACTTAGAATTCCACTTGGTTGGGGAGGCCTCACAATCATGGAGGAAGGTGAAAGGCACATCTCACATGGCAGTAGACAAGCGAAGAGAGCTTGTGCAGGGAAATGCCCCTTTTTAAAACCATCAGATCTCATGAGACTTACTATTATGACAACAGCGTGGGAAAGAGCTGCCTTCATGATTCAGTTACCTTCCACTGGGTCCCTCCCACACACGTGGAAATTCAAGATGAGATTTGGGTGGGGACACAGCCAAACCATGTCAGCCACTTATTAGCCGTGTAATCCTTAGCTAAGCTACTCTACCTCATGCCTCAGTACCCTTATCTATAAAACAGGACCAGTGTTGGTGGTGTGAGGATTAAATGAGTTAATAAAGGTGAAAGTCGCTGGGCGTGATGGCTCACACCTGTAATCCCAGCACTTTGGGAAGCTGAGGTGGGCGGGTCACGAGCTTAGGAGTTCGAGACCAGCCTGACCAGTGTGGTGAAACCCCATCTTCACTAAAAATACAAAAAATTAGCCAGGCGTCATGGTGCGCGCCTATAATCCCAGCTACTCAGGACGCTGAGGCAGGAGAATCGCTTGAACCCGGGAGGCGGAGGTTACAGTGAGCTGAGATCACACCACTGCACTCCAGCCTGGGCGACAGAACAAGACTGTCTCAAAAAAAAAAAAAAAAATAGTGAAACTCTTAGGTTAGTGCTTAGGATATGGTAATTGCTATGTAAGTCTTCATTATTGTTTTGTTTTCTTTTCTTTTTTTTTTTTTTATTGAGACAGAGTCTCGCTCTGTCACCCAGGCTGGAGTACAGTGGTGCGATCTCAGCTCACTGCAACCTCTGCCTCCCGGGTTCAAGCGATTGTCATGCCTCAGCCTCCCGAGTAGCTGGGATTACAGGCGCCCACCACCACGCCTGGCTAATTTTTTTGAATTTTTAGTAGAGACGGGGTTTCACCATGTTGGCCAGGCTGGTCTTGAACTCCTGGCCTCAGATGATTCTCCCACCTCGGTCTCCCAAAGTGCTGGGATTACAGGCATGAGCCACTGTGCCCAGCCTATTGTTTTCATCTTTCTTCACTAAATATCATAACCATGGTGTGTCAAGCACCATGCAGAGCTAGGGCTATAAACACGAATATATCATTGTTCCTATGCTTGAGGAACTCAAAGTCCAGCAGAGGAGACAGATCTAAACAATAATTGTGAGGAGTTACGTATTTTTTACTTTATTTTTGAGGCAAGTTCTTACTTGCACTATCACCCAGGCAGGAGTGCAGTGGCATGACCATGGCTCACTGCAGCCTTAACCTTTCAGGCTCAAGCCATCCTCTCACCTCAGCTTCCCAATTAGCTGTGACCCCAGGCACATGCCACCATGCCTGGCTAATTTTTTAATTTTTTGTAGAGACAGTCTTGCCGTGTTACCAGGGCTCGTCTCAAACTCCTGGGCTCCAAGTGATTCTCTTGTCTTAGCCTCCCAAAGTGTTGAGATTACAGGCATGAGCTGCCATGTCTGGCCTACATATTATATAATAAGTGTACCAGAGTGCTGTGGAAACAAGGGAAAGAGCTGATAACTCTTCCTGGGGATGATACTTTTGAGCTTATAGTTTACAGCACCATGTTGGAGAACCACCTCCGCAACCCTGGAATGGGATATATGACATTTGAGGTCCCGACATCGTGGGTCAGAGGAGAAAAAAACTGGGTTTTCTACATGAAACCTCTGTAATTAACTCTCCTAGAAAAGAAGAGTTTTGACTGGGCATGTCGCTGACACATGTAATCTCAGCACTTTGGGAGGCCAAGGCAGGAGGATTGCTTGAGGCCAGGAGTTTGAGACCAGCCTGGACAAATAGTGACACCCTGTTTCTAGAAAAAATTTAAAAATTAGCCAGGTATTAGGGTGTGCGCCAGTAGTGTCAGCTATTCAGGAGGCTGAGGTAGGAGGATTGGTTGAGCCCAGGAGTTTGAGGTTGCAGTGAGCTTTGATCAGGCCACTGCACTTCAGCCTGGGTGACAGAGCAAGGTCTTATCTCAAAAAAACAAAACCAAAAAACAACAAAAAAAAGTTTTGATCTTAGCAGGTTACAAATGCTGCCTTCTCTTCTTTGGCTAGATGATTGCTGCCAATGTCCTTTCCAAAGAAGAATTTCCAGACTTTGATGAAGAGACTGGCATTCTCCCTAAGGTGGATGATGAAGAAGGTAACTAGTCAGTTGGATCGAGAAGGATAATTGGCAAGTTGAGCCATTGAATTGGGTGATTTGCTTGTAGTTTAACCCAGTGGCTATTAATCATCTGTTCTTTGGATCTCACTACTCATCTCTCAAAAAAAAAGGATCTCACCATGATGGAAGCAAGAAGTTCATTTTTCTGACAAGTGCTTATGTATTATTATTATACTTGTTGCTTATAATAAGCTCTCAGGGCCAGGCGTGGTGGCTCGCGCCTGTAATCCCAGCACTTTGGGAGGTCGAGGCCAGCAGATCACCTCAGGTTAGGAGTTTGAAACCAGCCTGGCCAACGTGGTGAAACCCTGTCTCTACTAAAAAAATATAAAGATTAGCTGGGTGTAGTGGCGCACGCCTATCGTCCCAGCTACTCAGGAGTCTGAGGCAGGAGAATTGCTTGAACCC
>NW_026652285.1:26945390-26954637 GCF_009828535.3 Hylobates moloch | reverse complement strand
TACTTGTTGCTTATAATAAGCTCTCAGGGCCAGGCGTGGTGGCTCGCTCCTGTAATCCCAGCACTTTGGGAGGTCGAGGCCAGCAGATCACCTCAGGTTAGGAGTTTGAAACCAGCCTGGCCAACGTGGTGAAACCCTGTCTCTACTAAAAAAATATAAAGATTAGCTGGGTGTAGTGGCGCACGCCTGTCGTCCCAGCTACTCAGGAGTCTGAGGCAGGAGAATTGCTTGAACCCAGTAGACGGAGGTTGCTGTGAGCCGAGGTCGCGCCACTGTACTCCAGCCTGAGTGAGACTCCATCCCTGGGCGACAGAGCGAGACTCCGTCTCAAAAAAAAAAATAAATATATATATATATATATAAAAAATATATATATATATAATCAGTCCGGTGTGGTGGCACGCGCCTGTAGTCCCAGCTACTTGGGAGGCTGATGCAGGAGAGCCGCTTAAACCCAGGAGGCGGAGGTTGCAGTGAGCTGAGATAGCACCACTGCACTCCAGCCCAGGCAACAGTGCGAGACTCCGTCTCAGAAAAAAGAATAGATAGATAGATAGACAGACAGACAGATAGGTAGGCCAGGCGCAGTGGCTCACGCCTATAATCTCAACACTTTGGGAGGCCGAGGTGGGTGGCTGCCATATTGCACTTCACAGGGTAATAGAATGGAGATGACAATGACACGGTGGAGATTGAGGTAAAGTGAAATGAGGGAAATACTTGCTAAGAGGTTAAAAAAAAAGTAAGGGGGCACCAAAAGACTCAGCAATCCAGATAAATGGCTTGATTGTCTTATAATCGAGATAAGATATATTGCATTGAACTATTATTTATTTTGATTACTGGAGGGTTCTGGAGGAGCACCCCCTGAAATTCGAACCTAGAGGACTGACCTCACCCTAATCCTGGCCGTGGCTAATAATAACGCCCATCTCTTAGGGCTGTTGAGTGAATTAAATGAGATAATGCACGTAGAGCCCTCGGACCCGAGGCTGGCATTGGGAAAGGCACAGTTTATATTTTTTGACCTGGTTGTTCACCAGGCATTCCCTGCCATCCCGCTTTCCATCCTGCAGGGGGAGCATGACTGACTGAGTGTCACTATCGGATCTATGATACCTTCTTGCTTTTCTGAAATCAAATAAAAGAGACAGAAACTCTCATCTCAACTGTTGTGTTAGGAAGGAGGACGGGAATGGTAAATGCTGACGCTACAGGCGGCAGTCTGTGCCTCAGAGAGAAAATTTATCCCAACCTTGCTGGGGGCCTTGACGCCCATCTTCCTCCAGAGCACCCAGACAGTCACCCCGCCCTCTGGGGTCCTCCCACACCGAGCCCGATCTTCCCCCTTCACGCCTGCCCCGGGCCAATAGCCTCCTAACTGCGTCCTCTCTGATTGAGTGTGTCGTGCTCATTACGCCCTATCCGTCGTTTCTTCGCTCCACAAACGTTTACTGAGCGCCTTCAACTTGCCAGGCACTAACTAGACTAGCGCAGGGAAACGGGGATAAGTACTGATGAGGGTCCCAGCCCTCAGCGATCGGATTTCAGAGGGGGAGATAAAGGATTGCCCAGAAGGGTAGTGAGTGGAATAGCTGATATAAACAACGGGGTGCGATGAAATACACAGGAGGGCTGCTAGTCACATAGGAGGCGGGTGCCGAGGGCTCTTAATTAAGGGAGGCTTCCTGGACGGGTGACACCCAAGTGGAGTCCTGACGACCTGCGTCAGAAGTAGCCAGGCCAGGAGGAGGTGAAAGGAATCCACGTCCCGAGCAGAGAGGCAGCTTTCCCTACACAGCACAGGACACGGTCCGTGCACCGAAGCCACAGGAGGCGCGGGCACAGGGGCTGGGGAGAATCCTTGCTGGGCCCTCGCCGTCCACGCGCCGCCTCCCTCTGCCCGGTGTCTGGTGTCAGCCTCTTGCCTGGCAGAGGAACTCCCGCCCCTGCTCCCCGAAGCCCCTCCAGGCCTTCCGCTTCCCTGACTCGGAATGGGCCCGTTGTCCAGTGGGTACGAGGCTGGTCTCCCTGCTCGCTGGTGACGACCTAAAGATCCAGCGCAGCCTGGATTCCTCTTGTGATGATATCTTGCGACCTCGTCTTTCTCCAGGAAAACAGGGACCGCTCTCCGCCTACAGGTCTCTTCCACAGACCTATCTTGCTTTCACCCCCTGTCTCTTTTGGTTCAGTCTTTTCGCTCATACAAACAAGGAAGTCGCCTCTAGCCCAGCCGTGGCTCCTTAGCTGGAGGCGGGCCCGGGAGTGGAGTCAACCGCGGTGGCCACGCCTCCTGGGAAAGGGCAGGGCATGCAAATTCGAAATGAAAGCCCGGAAACCCCGGAATTAGAACTGGCGTAAGATTTCTCTTGTTTTGTTGTTGTTGTTTTGTTTTTGTGGGTTTTTTTTTTTTTTTTTTGAGACGGAGTCTCGCTCTGTCGCCCAGGCTGGAGTGCAGTGGCGCGATCTCGGCTCACTGCAACCTCCGCCTCCCGGGTTCAAGTGATTCTCCTGCCCAGCCTCCCTAGTAGCTGGGATTACAGGCGCGCGCCACCACGCCTGGCTGATTTTTGTATTTTCGGTTTTTTTTTTTTTAGATGGAGTCTCACGCTGTCGCCCAGGCTGGAGTGTAGTAGCGCGATCTTGGCTCACTGCAACCTCCGTCTCCCAGGTTCAAGAGATTCTCCTGCATCAGCCTCCCGAGTAGCTGAGACTACAGGCACGTGCCACCACACCCGGCTAATTTTTGTATTTTTAGTAGAGACGGGGTTTCTCCGTGTTATCTAGAATTGTCTCTATCTCCTGACCTCGTGATCCACCTGCCTCGGCCTCCTAAAGTGCTGGGATTACGGGCGTGAGTCACCGTGCCTGGCACGCCCAGCTAATATTTTTTGTATTTTTAGTAGAGATGGGTTTTCCCCAGGCTGGTCTCGAGCTCCTGAGTCGAGATGGGGTTTCTCCACGTTAGCCAGAACGGTCTCAATCTCCTGACCTTGTGATCCACCGGCCTCGGCCTCCCAAAGTGCTAGGATTACTGGCGTGAGCCACTGCGCCCGGCAGATTTCTCTTTTAAAACGTGGAGAATAAGAAATCGGCCTGCGTGTATAATGGCGTCAATATTGGTGTGGACGAGACAAAGTGAATGAGGCAAGGAGCGAGGCTGGGGCTCTCACCGCGACTTGAATGTGGATGAGAGTGGGACGGTGATGGCAGGGAGGAAGGTGACAACATAGCTTCTGTCCTTTTGGCTAAGATCAAGTGTAGTATCTGTTCTTACCAGTTTCATATCTGATACGTCCTCCATCCGAGGACAATTATATTAGATGGATTTTTGGAGCAGAGATGAAATAGGAGCTTGCTCTGTCCACTCCACACATCGACCTGGTATTGCTGTACCTCCAGGAATGGTGCTCCCTCTCCTGGGATACAACGTGTTTGCAAGGTTAGAAAGAAAAGACAGCGCCGGGTAGTTTAGGATAGTTCGTAGGTTTTCTTACTCCTTTAAGTATCATAAGGTTCATGATTTATGGAGAGTATCCTAGGACCCAAAACGAGAATATTCATTTCCAAGTAGGGAACATGTTCGACTTTACTTGGAGGGCTTTAAATCTCAGCTTGGCAGTGGAGGGGTGATGACCTTTCAAAGGGATGGATTCCAGTGGTGTGTTGCCCAGGCTGGACTTGAACTTACTCTTTTTGTTTGTCTGTTTGTTTTTTGTTTTTGAGATGGAGTTTAGCTCTTGGTGCCCAGGCTGGAGTGCAATGGCGCCATCTCGGCTCACTGCAACCTCTGCCTCCTGGGTTCAAGCCATTCAACTGCCTCAGCCTCCCAAGTATCTGGGATCACAGGCGCCCGCCACCATGCCCAGCTAATTTTTGTATTTTTAGGAGAGACGGGGTTTCACCATGTTGGCCAGGCTGGTCTCGAACCCCTGACCTCAGGTGATCCACCCGCCTGGGCCTCCCAGATTGCTGGGATTACAGGTGTGAGCCACCACGCCCAGCTGAACTTCCTCTTCAGCCCCTGGAGTAGTTCTACTTTAAGGCAGGCACCGGCCGGGCGCAGTGGCTCACGCTTGTAATCCCAGCACTTTGGGAGGCCGAGGCGGGCGGATCACGAGGTCAGGAGATCGAGACCATGGTGAAACCCCGTCTCTACTAAAAATACAAAAAATTAGCCGGGCGTGGTGGCGGGTGCCTGTGGTCCCAGCTACTCGGAGAGGCTGAGGCAGGAGAATGGCGTGAACCTGGGAGGCGGAGGTTGCAGTGAGCCGAGATCGTGACAGAGCGAGACTCCGTCTCAAAAAAAAAAAAAAAAAAAAAAAGGCAGGCACCAATGTACTGGCTACAAACTTCCTTTTTTCCCCAGGAAAAACCAAGGCACAGGTAGTTTAAGCTACCGAGGAACGCACAGGAGCAGAACTCGAGTCCAAGCATCGTGGCTCCACCCTTCATGCTTGATGCATCTTTAGGCTCCATTCTAGGTATGTATATGGTTCACAGAATCAGCCACCAGCAGTTGCCTTGCAACCATGATGACAAATCTCTCCTTGCTCTTTTGGGTCTCATCCCTGTATCTATAAATTGCATCCCAGCATAAAGATCGGAATGTTCCTTTTGCTGACCCAATCTCTCACCCTTTCCAAACTCCAGAAATCTTGTCTGGCCTTGGCAAAACTTCCCCCTGCTTCTTTCTCTAAAGGCTATCTTCAGGCCGGGCACTGTGGCTCATGCTTGTAATCCCAGCACTTTGGGAGGCCCAGGTAGGAGGATGGCTTGAGCCCAGAAGGCCACAGTGAGGTGAGATCATGCCATTACACTCCAGCCTAGACGGCAAAGCCAGAGCCCCAACTCAAAACAAACGAACGAACAAACCAAGCACAAAAGAAACAGCCTAGGCAAGGTAGTGAAGCCCCGTTCAGGGTGACGAATATCTGTACAACAGCTATTTCAGAGGCTGAGGCAGGAGGATCAATTGAGTCTGGGAAGTGGATGCTCCAGTGAGCCGTGATTGCACCACTGCACTCCAGCCTTGGTGACAGAGCCAGACCCTGTCTCAAATAAATAAAAATAAAAATAAAGGAAAGAAAGGGTGGAAGCAGAAGTGGGTCCCATTGAACTTCAAGCCTTCAAGCTACAGCCGTGGCTGGACAGATTGAACTAGCAGACATGAGCAGTCACCATCTTGGCAGGGATTAATGGCCCTGATCCATCATCAGGAAGAGGGAGTGGTGCTCTTATGCAGGGAGGGCAGGTGGAATATGTGTGAACTCTGGTGATCTGTTTGGGTGCCACGTGTTACTCCCAGGTCCACCTGTGACATGAATGGACAAGTGCAGGAACCCTAACTTGAGAAAGATGTGGCCTCGAGGGGTTTAGACTTTTCAGGAATGAGAATTTGGGTCATGGTAGCCAGGGAAACCACCAGGATTAACAGAGGTGATAGCTGAGGAGGAGGGGGGATTTGGAGGGGAGAGGACAGGAGGCACTGGTTGAGTACCAGGGGCAGCCCTGTGACCAACTGCAACAAGAGGGGCTGTCGTTTGACTCACTAACTTTCTGTAGCTCTATGCAGTACAAAAGAGCAGGAGATGAAAGAATGGCAAGCAGAATGGGAGCCGGAAAATAACTGGAATGAACCCACACATTCCTGATTGACATTGACAGTAATATACAGGCACAGGCAGGCAGAGGCGTTTTCTCTTCAACTGGTTTTGAAATCAGTCTCTCTGTTAGAGCACAAGGCTATCTGAAGGTACACAGTGACCATCAACACTTAGCAAGCTTTGGCCAAATGTTAAGTGTCATTGTTGTTGGTTTAATTTGATATTGTTCTCTATTAAATAACATGCACAACAAATTTCTGGATTTTTATTAAAAGAGCATCTCCTGTGCTACATGCAAATATATGATCTGAGAAATTCTGACTCCTGGCTGTTAAAGTAGAAAAAGGTTTCCTTGTCTCAGAACAATGTTAGAACAGACATCAACTCACTGCTTCCAGAAGAGCAGCCACTCTTTGATTTCACAAACTCAATAAACAGTCTCAGTTGTTGTTTAGTATCATTAGGAAGACCACTATTTTGACAGAGGTTTCTAGAGCATGTCACAATGACATCAAATATCAAAGAAATGAGTAACAGGTTTGGTTATATGCAATGGCTACCTTCAACCCCCCAACTTCCTGTCCAGTGAAATTCCCTCTGACCTGCTCTCTGCATCTGCCTCTCCAGAAACAGGGCAGACACAGGATTGTCAAACGTGCTTGCTTCCACCCTCTCCCCTAATGGTGACATGGACTCTGTTCTCAATAAGCACCTCCTGCCCTGCCCAAGGGTCCCTACCACCTCTCCCTGGCTCTGGGTCCACTTCTCTGTACCTTGGACATGGGCATAACATGTTGCCTATGAGGCACAGGATGAACAGCAGGGGCAGCCCTGTAACCAGCTGCAGCAAGAGGGGCTGCTGTTTGGCTCATGACCCTTATGCAGCTCCATGCAGTACAAAAAAGCAGGGGAGAGAAGAATGGCAAGTGGAAGGGGAGGCAGAAAACAACCGGAACAAATGCACATATATGATCGTGGCCTTGGGTTTTCATTTCCTTATGAGGGCTCCCGTGTCATGTAAAACTTACATTGAGTGTCTATGCTTTCCTCCTGCTAATCTATGTCAGTTTGAGTCTCAGGCCCAGCAGGGACCCTAAGGAGATAGAGGTAAAGTTTTTCTCCCCTACACAGTCATTGCCCACTCCCACCCTCATCTTGAGTTAACCACCGATCTACTTTATGTCTACAGAGTTCCCTTTCCTGGCATTTCATATGAAGGGAATCACACTGTATGTGGTCTTTTGTGTCTGACTGATGTCTTTCTCTGAGTGTGATGTTTCTGAGGTTCATCCCCATTGTGGCATGTGCTATTATGTTGTACCATTATGTTTTTATTCCTGAATATCACATTTTGTTTATCCATTCACCCACTGATGGACGTTTGAGTAGTTTTCAGTTCAGAGCTATTCGAATAATGCTGCTCTGAACATTTGCCTCTAAGTCTTTTTTTTTTTTTTTTTAAAGAACATCTTTATTTCTGCCTTCATTTCATTATGTACCCAATAGTCATTCAGGAGCAGGTTGTTCAGTTTCCATGTAGTTGAGCGGTTTTGAGTGAGTTTCTTAATCCTGAGTTCTAGTTTGATTGCACTGTGGTCTGAGAGACAGTTTGTTATAATTTCTGTTCTTTTACATTTGCTGAGGAGAGCTTTACTTCCAACTATGTGGTCAATTTTGGAATAGGTGTGGTGTGGTGCTGAAAAAAATGTATATTCTGTTGACTTGGGGTGGAGAGTTCTGTAGATGTCTATTAGGTCCACTTTATGTAGAGCGGAGTTCAATTCCTGGATATCCTTGTTAACTTTCTGTCTCGTTGATCTGTCTAATGCTGACAGTGGGGTGTTAAAATCTCCCATTATTATTGTGTGGGAGTTTAAGTCCCTTTGTAGGTCACTGAGGACTTGCTTTATGAATCTGGGTGCTCCTGTGTTGGGTGCATATATATTTAGGATAGTTAGCTCTTCTTGTTGAATTGATCCCTTTACCATTATGTAATGGCCTTCTTTGTCTCTTATGATCTTTGTTGGTTTAAAGTCTATTTTATCAGAGACTAGGATTGCAACCCCTGCCTTTTTTTGTTTTCCAGTTGCTTGATAGATCTTCCTCCATCCCTTTATTTTGAGTCTATGTGTGTCTCTGCACGTGAGATGGGTTTCCTGAATACAGCACACTGATGGGTCCTGACTCCTTATCCAGTTTTCCAGTCTGTGTCTTTTGATTGGAGCATTTAGCCCATTTACATTTAACGTTAATATTGTTATGTGTGAATCTGATCCTGTCATTATGATGTTAGTTGGTTATTTTGCTCATTAGTTGCTATTGTTTCTTCCTAGCCTCGATGGTCTTTACAATTTGGCATGTTTTTGCAGTGGCTGGTACCGGTTGTTCCTTTCCATGTTTAGTGCTTCCTTCAGGAGCTCTTTTAGGGCAGGCCTGGTGGTGACAAAATCACTCAGCGTTTGCTTGTCTGTAAAGTATTTTATTTCTCCTTCACTTATGAAGCTTAGTTTGGCAGGATAGCAAATTCTGGGTTGAAAATTCTTTTCTTTAAGAATGTTGAATATCGGCCCCCACTCTCTTCTGGCTTGTAGAGTTTCTGCCGAGAGATCAGCTGTTAGTCTGATGGGCTTCCCTTTGTGGGTAACCCGACCTTTCTCTCTGGCTGCCCTTAACATTTTTTCCTTCATTTCAACTTTGGTGAATCTGACAATTATGTGTCTTGGAGTTGCCCTTCTCGAGGAGTATCTTTGTGGCGTTCTCTGTATTTCCTGAATCTGAATGCTGGCCTGCCTTGCTAGATTGGGGAAGTTCTCCTGGATAATATCTTGCAGAGTGTTTTCCAACTTGGTTCCATTCTCCCCATCATTTTCAGGTACACCAATCAGACGTAGGTTTGGTCTTTTCACATAGTCCCAAATTTCTTGGAGGCTTTGTTCATTTCTTTTTATTCTTTTTTCTCTAAACTTCCCTTCTCTCTTCATTTCATTCATTTCATCTTCCATCAGCGATACCCTTTCTTCCAGTTGATCGCATCTGCTACTGAGGCTTCTGCAATCTTCGCGTAGTTCTCGAAACTTGGCTTTCAGCTCCATCAGCTCCTTTAAGCCCTTCTCTCCATTGGTTATTCTAGTTATCCATTCTTCTAATATTTTCAAAGTTTTTAACTTCTTTGCTATTGTTTTGAATTTCCTCTCGTAGCTGAGAGTAGTTTGATCGTCTGGAGCCTTCTTCTCTCAACTCATCAAAGTCATCCTCCATCCAGCTTTGTTCCGTTGCTGGTGAGGAACTGCGTTCCTTTGGAGGAGGAGAGGTGCTCTGTTTTTTAGAGTTTCCAGTTTTTCTGCTCTGTTTTT
Source organism: Hylobates moloch (assembly GCF_009828535.3). NCBI lineage: Eukaryota > Metazoa > Chordata > Mammalia > Primates > Hylobatidae > Hylobates > Hylobates moloch. Next base: position 26,945,678 of record NW_026652285.1, on the reverse strand, counting down.
TCCCCATCTTTGTGGTTTTATCTACTTTTTGTCTTTGATGATGGTGATGTACAGATGGGTTTTTGGTGTGGATGTCCTTTCTGTTTGTTAGTTTTCCTTCTACCAGACAGGACCCTCAGCTGCAGGTCTGTTGGAGTTTACTAGAGGTCCACTCCAGACCCTGTTTGGCTGGGTGTCAGCAGCGGTGGCTGCAGAACAGCGGATTTTCGTGAGACCACAAATTCAGCTGTCTGATATTTCATCTGAAAGTTTTGTCTCAGAGGAGTACCCGGTTGAATGAGGTGTCAG
>NW_026652285.1:26938270-26945290 GCF_009828535.3 Hylobates moloch | reverse complement strand
TCTGAAAGTTTTGTCTCAGAGGAGTACCCGGTTGAATGAGGTGTCAGTCTGTCCCTACTGGGGGGGTGCCTCCCAGTTAGGCTGCTCAGGGGTGAGGGACCCACTTTAGGAGGCAGTCTGTCGGTTCTCAGATCTCCAGCTGCGTGCTGGGAGAACCACTACTCTCTTCAAAGCTGTCAGTCAGACAGGGACCTTTAAGTCTGTGGAGGTTCTTGCTGAGTTTTTGTTTGTCTGTGCCCTGCCCCCAGAGGTGGAGCCTACAGAGGCAGGCAGGCCTCCTTGAGCTGTGGTGGGCTCCACCCAGTTCGAGCTTCCTGGCTGCTTTGTTTACCTAAGCAAGCCTGGGCAATGGCGGGCGCCCCTCCCCCAGCCTCGCTGCCGCCTTGCAGCTTGATCTCAGACTGCTGTGCTAGCAATCAGCGAGACTCCGTGGGCACAGGACCCTCCGAGCCAGGCGCGGGACACAATCTCCTAGTGTGCCGTTTTCCAGGCCCGTTGGAAAAGCGCAGTATTGGGGTGGGACTGACCCGATATTCCAGGTGCCGTCTGTTTCCCCTTTCTTTGACTAGGAAAGGGAACTCCCTGACCCCTTGCGCTTCCCGAGTGAGGCAATGCCTCGCCCTGCTTCAGCTCGCGCACAGTGCGCTTCACCGACTGTCCTGCACCCACTGTTAGGCACTCCCTAGTGAGATGAAACCGGTACCTCAAGCAGAAATGCAGAAATCATCCGTCTTCTGTGTCGCTGGGGCTGGGAGCTGGAGACCGGAGCTGTTCCTATTCGGCCATCTTGGAAGAATCGCCTCTAAGTCTTTATAAGGACATATGTTGTCATTTCTCTCGGCCTGCCTGCTCATTACACATTGGTGTTCCAGGGATTCTGAAACGTACTCCTCTTCTCTTACACAAAATACTATCTTTGTGTCATCTCTCCCAGTCCATGGCTACTGGGGACCACCTGTATACCTCACTCCTGATCATAGAAACAGAAGTCCAGTCTCTCCATGTTTTCAAAGGCCTCCAAGATTTTCAACTAACTTTCTTTCTTTCTTCTTTCTTTCTTTCTTTCTTTCTTTCTTTCTTTCTTTCTTTCTTTCTCTTTTCTTTTCTTTTCTTTTCTTTTCTTTTTTTCAGGTCTCACTCTGTGGGCCGTGGTGGAGGGCAGTGGCATGACCATGGCTCACTGCAACCTCGACCTCCCCAGCTCAACTGACCCTCCACCTCAGCCTCCTGAGTAGCTGGGACTACAGGCGCATGCCACCATGCCTAGCTTCATATGTGCTTGCTTCCATCCTCTGCCCCAATGGTGCCACATACTCTGTTCTCAATAAGCACCCCTGGCCCATGGGTCTTTAGACAGCCTTGCTCACACGGATTTGCCATCTCCCTTCAGGCCTTTCTGCCTCAACTTGCTGATTCTGTATTTTATAACCCCAGAAAGTGTTCTAAGATCCACTCAGCCACCAGGGTAGACATCTGGAGTTATAACTGTATCACTTGTTATCCAAATCCATGTGGTCCCCAAGTTTCAGATATTGGTAGTGAGAAATGAGGTCTCAAAAAACATATTTGCTTCTTCTCTCTCCCTCAGCCTCCCTCCTTCAGTCATCAAGTCCCAGAGCAGAATGCTTCCCAAACTCTGATGTGCATGTGCATTCTGGGGGAACCTTGTTAACATGCAGATTCTGATGCAATAGGTCTGGAGCCAGTGATCCTGCACTTCTAACCCACTCCCAGATGATATCAATGGTGCTGGTCTGGGGATCACACTGTGAGCAGCAAGACTGTAGCAAGATGCTCCATTTCTACTAAATATCTTTTTTTAAAGGGGCATATGGGCTTGGCACAATGGCTCACACCTGCAATCCCAGCACTTTGGGAGGCCGAGGGGGGAGGATCGCTTGAGGAGGAGTTTGAGACCACCCACGGCAACATAGGTAGACCTCATCTCTACAAAAAAAAAAAAAAAAATTTTAACAAAAATTAGCCAGGTGGCTGGGCATGGTGGCTCACACCTGTAGTCCCAGAATTTTGGAAGGCCAAGGCAGGTGGATCACTTGAGGTCAGGAGCAAGACTAGCCTGGCCAACATGGTGAAACCCTGTCTCTACTAAAAATACAAAAATTAGCTGGATGCACACGCCTGTAGTGCCGGCTACTCGGGAGGTTGAGGCAGGAGAATCGCTTGAACCCGAGAGACAGAGGTTGCAGTGAGCCGAGATCGTGTCACTGCACTCCAGCCTGGGTGACAGAGCAAGACTCCATCTCAAAAAATATTAGCCAGTTGTGGTGATGTGCGCCTGTAGTCCCAGCTACTTGGGAAGATGAGGCAGGAGGATTGCTTGAGCCTGGGAGGTCAAGGCTGCAGTGAGCTGTGATCTCTTCACTGCATTCCAGCCAGGATGGCAAAGTGAGACTGTGTATCAAACAACAAAAAAACAGCCGGGCACAGTGGCTCATGCCTGTAATCCCAGCACTTTGGGAGGCCAAGGCAGGCGGATCGCGTGAGGTCGGGAGTTCAAGACCAGCCTGACCAACATGGAGAAACCTCGTCTCTACTAAAAATACAAAATTAGCTGGGCGTGGTGGCACATGCCTGTAATCCCAGCTACTAGGGAGGCTGAGGCAGGATAATCGCTTGAACTCAGGAGGTGGAGGTTGTGGTGAGCCGAGATCATGCCATTGCACTCCCAGCCTGGGCAACAAGAGCAAAATTCCATCTCAAAAAAAAAAAAAGAAGAAAAGAAAAGAAACAAAAAAAGGAGACATATGGAACACTAACTTTGCTGGCTACTGCAGCCAAACAATCTCCCTTCCCCCACCAAGGCCACACAGATTGGCACAGTTCTGTTTCTGTTGCTATAAGTGAAAGTTTTTGGTTGATAACTGTGAAGAGGCCCAGGAGGGAGAGAAAAGAATGGTGGGGCTGGGCAGGGGGTGGGGGTGGTGGAAGGAGTCAGAGAGGAGGCAAAGGAAAACAGGGAAACAAAATGGTATCTCTCTCCAAGCAGATCTCTTCAACTATCTGTGAAAACTGATGTGATGAAAAGGGGAATTTGAAGCAGCCATTCCAGAAGACGGGGCAAAAACTGAGGTGCAATCGGGGCCAAGAAAAACAGAAATAGCAGGACCTGGAGTTGCATAGGTTGAATAGTTGAATAGGCTGCTTTCCCCAGCTGGCAGGAAACCTGGCAGCCTTCTGGTGCCCAAGGACTGAAAACCTTAGAAGCACCTGGAGTTGGCAGCCTTGGCATGGTCAGCTTGGCACCTCTGGAGGTGCTCAGGCTTCCCTGGCAGCATTGTGAGCAGTGGATGGTGTTGAAGGGCAGCCGGAGGAGGAATGGAACACATGCTCCTTGCTAACCGCAGGGACAAGGCCATGTTCACAGGTACACAAAGGCAGGTACACAAAGGTAGGTACACAATCAATCAAAAGTTTAAAAAACAGCCACGATACAGAAGGCTCTTTTGTTTAAAAGAAAGTTTCAGAAATAGACCTAAGTATATATGAGGCCTTTATTATATGATAAAAGTGGCATCTCAGACTGATGAAAAGGTGGGCTACTCCATATATGATGCTAAGGCAACTGGTTAGCCATCTTAAAAAAACAAAAGTTGGATGTGTAACTGAAATCATAGACTAGAACAAATAGGTTAGGGATGCAAATGCAAAGGATCAACAATTCAAAGGCCAGTGGGGAAAGGATCTGAGCAATCAGCTCATAGAAAAGAAAATAGAAGATCTTAAGCATGAAAAAGGTACCCCCCGCCCCCTTACTGGTGTAAGAGATTCCACCACTTTTTTTTTCTTTTTCCTTTTTGAAACAGAGTCTGGCTCTGTCACCCAGGCTGGAATGCAATGGCAAGATCTCAGCTCACTGTAACCACTGCCTACTGGACTCAAGCCATCCTCCCACCTCAGCCTCACAAGTAGCTGGGATGACAGGCCTGCACCACCATGCCCAGCTAATTTTGGTATTTTTTTATAGAGATGGGGTTTTGCCAATGTTGCCCAGGCTGGTCTCGAACTTCTGTGCTCAAGTGATCTGCCTGTCTCAGCCTCCCAAAGTGCTGGGATTACAGATGTGAGCCATGGTGCCAGGCTGGAGGGCGATGGTAAGATCTCGGCTCACCGCAACCTCTGCCTCCCAGGTGTTAGAAACAAGTGTTCGGTGCCGCAGAGAAAAACCACCACTTAAACAAAGAATTTCTCAGCTGGGCGCGGTGGCTCACGCTTGTAATCCCAGCACTTTGGGAGGCCGAGGCGGGCAGCTCACGAGGTCAGGAGATCGAGACCACGGTGAAACCCCGTCTCTACTAAAAATACAAAAAAAAAATTAGCCGGGTGTGGTGGCGGGCGCCTGTAGTCCCAGCTGCTCGGAGAGGCTGAGGCGGGAGAATGGCGTGAACCCGGCAGGCGGAGCTTGCAGTGAGCGGAGATTGCGCCACTGCACTCCAGCCTGGGCAACAGAGCGAGACTCCGTCTCAAAAAAAAAAAACAACAACAAAAAAAACAAAGAATTTCTCAGCAAGGCACATTTACTTCTGCAGAAGGGTACGGCTTGTGTCTGACTGATCCCAAGAGCACACCAAGCAGGGTAGAGCAGGGGTTTTTATCCCTAACACAGTTTCTGTTTCTGTGTCCTTTCCCCATTTGCTAGAGTCAGACAGCACAGTCTAAGCTGACCTAACTGACTAGTGCTTGAAATTGAATAAGGCCAATTAGGCGGGAAGGGAGAGGCTGTCCGTTACCAACTAGGCGGGAAGGGTTGTTTACCGAGTAAGAGGTTTGCTAGTTACCCATTAAACAGAGAAACAAGTGCTCGCTGGGCACAGTGGCTCACACCTGTAATCCCAGCACTTTGGGAGGCCGAGGCGGGCAGATCACGAGGTCAGGAGATCGAGACCATCCTGGCTAACACGGTGAAACCCCGTCTCTACTAAAAATACAAAAAATTAGCCAGGTGCTGTGGTGGGCGCCTATAGTCCCAGCTACTTGGGAGGCTGAGCCAGGAGAATGGCGTGAACCTGGGAGGCGGACATTGCAGTGAGCCAAGATAGCACCACTGCCCTCCAGCCTGGGCAAAAGAGCAAGACTCTGTCTCAAAAAAAAAAAGAAAAAGAAAAAAAGAAACAAGTGCTCGTTCCTGATTAAGCAGGAAGGGCTGTGTACAGAGCAAGAAAGACCAAAGAAGCTTTGAAGAGGAACTTACTGTTTCTGGCAATTTTCCCCGTCTTGACTTTATAGTTCTTCCTCTTTAAATTCCTCTAACATATTTTGGCTTTGTTGCTCCTCTTGGTTGTCTAGAAGTAGGAGTTTATCTGAGTAGGGTGGGGGAGAATGGAGAGGGGTTTGGTAAGAGCTGTTTCTATTTTTTATTTTTTATTTATTTTTTTATTTTTTTATTTTTTATTTATTTTTATTTATTTTTTTTTTTGAGACGGAGTCTCGCTCTGTCGCCCAGGCTGGAGTGCAGTGGCGCAATCTCGGCTCACTGCAAGCTCCGCCTCCCGGGTTCACGCCATTCTCCTGCCTCAGCCTCTCCGAGTAGCTGGGACTACAGGCGCCCGCCACCACGCCCGGCTAATATTTTTTTGTATTTTTAGTAGAGACGGGGTTTCACCGTGGTCTCGATCTCCCGACCTCGTGATCTGCCCGCCTCGGCCTCCCAAAGTGCTGGGATTACAAGCGTGAGCCACCGCGCCCGGCCCGGTAAGAGCTGTTTCTATAAGCCTTTACACAAATCCACAAATGCAAGGTATGACACAACCTACAAGAATGAGTACACTGGTAATAATTGCAAGGGAGGTAAAGATTGAGGTCATGAGTCCCTTCCATTTCCAAACCATTTTTCCATGAGACCAGAGAAGGGGTGTTCAAGCGATTCTCCTGCCCCAGCCTCCTTAGTAGCTAGGATTATAGGCACGCACCACCACACCTGGCTAATTTTGTATTTTTAGTAGAGACAGGGTTTCTCCATGTTGGTGTCAGGTTGGTCTCGAACTCTCGACCTCAGGTGATCCACCTGCCTTGGCCTCCCAAAATGCTGGGATTACAGGCGTGAGTCATCGCGCCCAACTTGCTAAAAGATCTAATCCCAGCTACTCGGGAGGCTGAGTCAGGAGACTACCCTGAACCCGGGAGGTGGAGGTTGCAGTGAGCCAAGATTGTGCCATTGCACTCCAGCACTCCAGCCTTGGAAACAGAGCGAGTCTCCGTTTAAAAAAAATAATAATAAATTTAAAAAAAATTTTTTTTTGGTAGAAACTGGGTCTCGCTGTGTTGCCTAAGCTGCTTAACCTCCGTCTCAAGGTTTCCTTCTGTAGGTAACCTTTGCGAGTTTGTAATGAGGAGAGCACTTATCACACAGCCTAGGCCAAACAGTAAATGCTTCCTATTGTATTGTCGGCAGGCAACGCAGTTGCTCAGGGGCTTCGGTATCACAGCCAAGACCTCTTCGGGAGAAGCTAGTCGGATACTGGGACCCACATTCCAGACTACTGAGCCATGGCCGCCCCCTCGGCTCCGTTTCTGCTCCCTCCACCCCACGAGGTAGGCACTGGTGTTTCCACTTCCCAGCTGGGGAAACTGAGAGTCCAGAGGTTAAGTAGTTTGTCCGCAGTCCCCACCGAGAGGGCAGGGAGCGGGGCGGGGCTGTGACTCCAGGGCGGCAGCCCCTTCAGGGCGCGATCTCGCAGTCGCAGTCGGACTTCTCTCTGCGGCCCTGGGAAGGAGGTGGGGGCAGGGGGCTCATGGGCTCCGCTTTCGCCTCCGACCCAGCCAGACCGCGGAAGCTCCACTCTTCACAGTAATGGCTTTCCTCAAAAGAGCTCGGACCACTCTCCTCCAACTTCCTTCCGCAGACACCTCGTGACGCCCACGCCCATTTCGCTTGGTCACTGTCTTGACCCCGGGTGGGTCCATCAGCTCGTTGCAACCTAATTTTTGTATTTTTAGTAAAGACAGTGTTTCACCATGTTGGCCAGGCTGGCCTGGAACTCCTGTCCTCAGGTGATCCGCCCT
>NW_026652285.1:26829624-26938237 GCF_009828535.3 Hylobates moloch | reverse complement strand
TTTGTTTGTTTGTTTGTTTGTTTGTTTCGAGACGGGGCTCTGGCTCTGTCGCCGGGGCTGCAGTGCAATGGCGTGATGTCACCTCACTGCGGCCTTCCGGGCTCAAGCGATCCTCCCACTGTGCCCGGCCTGAAGGCAGCCTTTAGAGGAAGAAGCAGGGGGAGTTCTTCGGAGGACCGACAAGATTTCTGGAGTTTGGAAAGGGTGAGAGACTGGGTCAGCGAAAGGGACATTCCGATCTTTATGCTGGGATGCAACGTATAGATACAGGCATGAGACCCAAAAGAGCCGGCAGAGAATTGTCATCATGGTTGCAAGGCAACTGCCGGTGGCTGATCCCGTAAAGGATACACGTACCTAGAACGGAGCCTAAAGATGCATCAAGCATGAAGGGTGGAGCCACGATGCTTGGACTCGAGTTTCTGCTCCTGTGCGTTCCGTGATAAATGGCTTATACTACCTGCGCCTCAGTTTTTCCTGGGCAAAAAAGGAACCTTGTTGCCGGTGCGTTGGCACCTGCCTTAAAGTGCCAGCTACTCAGCCGGCTGAAGAGGAAGAAGTTCCTACTAGGAAGACACACGGACACGTATGTTCACTGCAGCACTATTTACAATAGCAAAGACTTGGAACCAACTCGAATGCCCATCAGTGATAGGCTGGATAGAGAAAATGTGGCACGTATACACCATGGAATTACTACGCAGCCATCAAAAAGGATGAGTTCATGCCCTCTGCAGGAACGTGGATGCAGCTGGAAGGCCTCATTCTCAGCAAACTGACACAGGAAGCGAAAACCAAACACCGCATGTTCTCACTCCTAAGTGGGAGTTCAACGGTGAGTGAGAACACATGGACACAGGGAGGGGAACATCACACAGCGGGCCCTGACGGCGCGTGGGGGGCAAGGGGAGAGAGAGCATTAGGACAAATGGCCAACGCATGCGGGGCTTCAAACTTATATGACTGGTGCATAGGTGCAGCAAAGCACCGTGGCACACGTGTACCTACGTTCCAAACCTGCACGTCCTGCACATGTACCCCATAACTTGGGAGGGGGTGGGGGAAACCAAAAGAGAGAGCGGGGGAAAGCGGGGGGAGAGAGAAAGAGAAAGAGACAGAGAGAGAGAGAGAGAGAGAGAGAGAGAGAAGAGAAGTTCAATTCCGGGTGGATCCCATTCCTTTAAAAGGTCACCACCACCACCACCACCACCACCACCACCACCACCACCACCGACGACACCCACCCGACTGTCAAGCTGAGATCTAAGGACCTCCAAAAGAGTAGGTCACTCGTGGCCTTCCCAAAGCGCAGTAATCCCAGTGGAAACGGAATTGTGCCTGCCGCAAAAGCCTACCGTCCTCATGGTACCTTAGGGAGCGCTTAAGACAGGCCAGCGTGTCGGCGTGCCACAGGCACTGGGCGTGCAAGCCGCCCCGCAGGTTCGTCTCTGTCCCTCTCACGTCTCTTCCTCTCTCTACTTTTAGGAAACACGTTGTATCCCCGGAGGGGGTGCACCGTTCCTGGAGGTACTGCAATACCAGGTCGATGCGTGGAGTGGACGGAGCAAGCTCCTATTCCATCTCCCTGCTCCAAAAATCCATTTAATATATTGTCCTCGGATAGAGGACGTATCAGATATTAAACTGATAAGAACAGATACTACACTTGATCTTAGCCAAAAGGCCGAGAAGCGATGCGGGCGCCTCCGCGCCCGCCGTCGCCGTCCCACTCTCATCCACATTCAAGTCGCGGTGAGAGCCCCAGCCTCGCTCCTCGCCCCATTCCCTCTGTCTCGTCCACAGCACCATTGACGCCCTCACACACTCGGGCTGATTTCTTATTCTCCGCCTTTGAAAAGGGAAATCTTACACCCGTGCTTGTTCCGGCGTTCCCGGGCTTTCATTCCGAATTTGCATGCCCCGCCCCTTCACAGAGGACGTGGCCTCCGCGCTTGACTCCGCCCCCGGGGCCGCCTCTGCCTGGCGGAGCCGCGGCTCCGCCGGGGGCGACTTCCTCCTTTCTATCCAGCCAGCCAAAAGACACAACCGGAAGAGACTGGGGGCGAAGGCGAGAGGGGTCTGTGGAAGAGACCTGTCGGCGGAGAGCGGTCCACGTTTTCCTGGAGAAAGAGGAGGCCCCAGGGCAGGAGCGCGGGCTGCGCTGGGCCTCTACTTCGCCGCGAGCGGGCGGGGAGACCGGCCCCGTACCCGAGGGGACGAGGGGCCCTATGCCGAGTCAGGGAAGCCGAAGGCCTGGAGGGGCTTCCGGGAGCAGGGGCTGGAGTTCCTCTGCCAGGCAGGAGGCTGGCACCAGACACCCGGCAGAGGGAGGCGGCGCGTGGACGGCGAGGGCCCGGCAAGGATTCTCCCCAGCCCCCGTGCCTGCGTCTCCTGTGGCTCCTGTGCACGGACCGTGTCCTGTGCTGTGTAGGGAAAGCTGCCTCTCTGCTCGGGACGTGGATTCCTTTCACCTCCTCCTGGCCTGGCTACTTCTGACGCAGGTCGTCAGGACTCCGCCTGGGTGTCACCCGTCCAGGAAGCCTCCCTTAGTCTAGGGCCCTCGGCACCCGCCCCCTGTGTGACTAGCAGCCCTCCTGTGTATTTCATCGCGCCCCCGTTGTTTATATCAGCTATTCCACTCACCACCCTTCTGGGCAATCCTTTATCTCCCGCTCTGAAATCCCATCACTGAGGGCTGGGACCCCTCCTCAGTGCTTCTCCCTGGTTCCCCGCGCGAGTCTGGCGCCTGGCGTGTGGAAGGCGCTCAGTCGACGTTTGTGGAGCGAGGAAACCACGCAAACGTGATGAGCACGACAGACCGCAACAGAGAAGACGCAGTTAGGAGGCTACTGGCCCGGCGCGGGGGAAGAGGGGGAAGGTCGGGCTCGGGGTGGCAGGACCCCAGAGGGCAGGGGTGACTGCCGGGGTGCTCTTGGGGCAAGATGGGCGTCAAGGCCCCCAGCAAGGTTGGGATAAAGTTTCTCTCCGAGGCACAGACTGCCGCCTGCGGGGTCAGCATTTCCCTCTCCCTTCCTCCTTCCTAACGCAGCTTCAGCGGAGGGCCGAGGGCTTTCCGCCCATTGCCTCGAAAATTCATTTCACTCCACCGCCCTAAGAGGTGGGCCTTAATATTAGCCACGGCCAGGGTTAGGGTGAGGCCACTCCTCCAGGACAGAATTTCAGGGGGTGCCCCACCCCACCCCCGCCCTAAACCATTCAGCAACCAACATAAATTATAGTTCAACGCAATGTATCTTACCTTGTGGGCGGCAAGCCACCCGGGTGCCGAGGCAAGAGCCCGAAGGCACAAGCTGTTCCAGTATAATAAAGAAAATAATTAGAATAAGAAAAGTTTTACTAGAGATAGGATACAGATATGATTATATCTGACTATTATCAGTCATTAGTTTGTAGCATTACTCTTTGTTCTATTACCATAATAATCTCCCTTCTATTATGCTTACCTAGGGAAAACCGGGCCACACAGGGTTAGGAGCCGAAGGGCCACAGTGAGAGGTGACCAGAAGACAAGAGTGTGAGCCCTCATTCACGCCCAGAGAAGGGCCGCTTGAGGGCTCCTTGGCCTAGCGGTAATGCCAGTTGCCTGGGAAGGCCCTGGTTACTTAGGAGACCTCGGTCTAGCCGTGGCGCCAGTGCCTGGGAAGGCACCCGTTACTTAGCAGACCGGGAAGGGGAATCTCCCTCTCTCCAGGGGAGATAGAGAACACTCCGCTCCACCACCTCTTGAGGGAGGCCTGACATTAGCCAGGCCTGCCCGCAGTCATCCGGAGGCCTCAACGTCTCCCTGTGATGCCGTGGGCTTCAGTGGTCACCCTCCTTGTTCACTTTCATGTTCCGCCTGTACACCTGGCTCCCCCTTTTAAGTCCTCAGAAGAGAGCAGTAGCAGAATGAGTAAAAGTACCAAAGTCTTTGATCTTTCGGATAAGTGCGTGCAAGAAACGCTGACGTCTGCTGTCCTCCCTCTCCACCTCGGCTACCACAAAGGGAAAGGCCCCCCGTCCAGTGGACACGTCACTCGCGTGACCTATCAATCATTTGAGATGACTGACACTCCTTACCCTGCCCCCTTGCCTTGAATACAATAAATAGCAGCGCCTCCAGGCATCCCGGGCCACTACCTGTCTCCGCGCTTTGGTGGCAGTGGTCCCCCGGGCCCAGCTGTCTTTCTTCCTATCTCTTTGTCTTCTCTCTTTACCTCTACGATCTCTCGTCTCCGTCTCCGCACACACGAAGAGAAAACCCACAGACCCCGTAGAGCTGGAGCCCACATTATCTCAGCTACAAGATAATCAAGATATTCATGTGGACTACTGAGTCTTTCGGTGCCCCCTTGCTATTTTATTTTTTTCCCGAGGGCGAGTGTTTCCCTCACTTCACGCCATCCCGATCTCCGCCGTCGTGTCTTGTCATCCCCATTCTACCGTCCAGCACGGTGTAGTGTGGCAGCCGCTAGTCACGGGTATCTAGGGAGCCCTGGAAATCTGGTCAGTTCTAATGGAGCTGTGCTGTAAGTGTGAAATACACATGAGATTTTGACTGCAGTGTCAGTAAAATCCTCACAATTTTTTTTTTTTTTTTTTTTTGAGACGGAGTTTCCGCTCTCGTTACCCAGCCTGGAGTCCAATGGGGCGATCTAGGCTCTCTGTAGCCTCCGCCTCCCGGGTTCAAGCGATTCTCCTGCCTCAGCATCCCGAACAGCTGGGACTACAGGCGTGTGCCACCACGCCCGGCTAAGTTTGTGTTCTTCGTACAGACGGGGTTTCTCCATGTTGGTCGGGCTGGTCTACAACACCCGACCTCTGGTGATCCGCCCAGCTGCCACCTCCCAAAGTGTTGCGATTACAGGCTTGAGCCACCGCTCACCCAGGCTTTCTTTTTTTTTTTTTTTTGAGACAAACTCTTGCTCTGTCACCCAGGCTGGTGTGCAGAGGCGCGATCTCGGCTCACGGCAGCCTCTACCTCCCGGGTTCCAGCGATTCTCCTGCCTCAGCCTCTTGGGTAGCTGGGATGACAGGCGTAGGCCACCACGCCCGGCTAATTTTTGTATTTTTAGGGGGGTTTCGCCATGTCGGCCAGGCTGGTCTCGAGCTCCTGACCTCAGGCGATCCGCCCGCCTCCGCCTCCCAAAGCGCCGGGATTACAGGCGTGAGCCACCGCGCAGGGCTCTTTCATTCTGTCTTTATTTTCTGAGATAAGAGTCTCGCTCGGACCCTCAGGTTGGACCGCAGTGGCGTGATCTCGGCTCGCTGAAACTTCCGCCTCCCGGGTTCAAGCGATTCTCCTGTCTCAGCCTCCCGAGTAGCTGGGATTATTGGCGCGCAGCACCACGCCCGGCTAATTTTTGTGGTTTTCGTACCTTCTGTCTTCTGCCCTTCAGTACCGCATAGAGCCGCAGAAGACTAGTGAGTCGAACCAACAGCCCCTCTTGCAGCAGTTGCTGATCACGGGGCTGCCCCCCGTACTCATCCTGTGTCTCTCCTCCAAATCCCCGCTCCTCCTCAGCTATCACCTCTGCCGATGCCGGTGGTTTCCCTGGGTACCGGGAACCAAACTCTCATTCCCGAGGGGCCTAAGCCCCCCGTGGCCAGGCCCTTCTCAAGTCACGGTTCCTGCACAGTCACAGTTACAGGTGGCCCTGGGAGTAACACCTGGCACCCAAACAGATCACCAGAGGCCACACATAGTCCACCTGCCCTCCCTGCATAAGATCAGCTCTTCCTCCTCCCGACGATAGATCAGGGTCAATGATCCCTGCCAAGATGGCGACTGCTCCAGCCTGCTGGTCCAGCCTGTGCAGCCACAGCTGTAGCTTGAAGGCTTGAAGTTCAATGGGACCCTCTCCCGCTTTCTACAAACTGGTTCCTTTATTTTTATGTTTATTTATCTGGGACGGGCTCTAGCTCTGTCACCCAGGCTGGAGTGCAGTGGTGCAATCACTGCTCACTGCAGCATCCACCTCCCAGCGTCCATCCACCCTCCTGCCTCAGCCTCTGGAATAGCTGGAGTACAGATACGCGCCAGCGCGAACAGGGTTTCACTAGGTTGCCTGGGCTCTTTCTTTTTGTTTGCTTGAACCCGGGAGGCAGAGGCCACTGCGCCCAACCACTTGGGGTGATCTTAAATGCACAGTCCCAGGCTGGGCGTGGTGGCTCACACCTGTAATCCCAGCACTTTGGGAGGCCGAGGAGGGCAGATCACCTGAGGTCGGGAGTTTGAGATCAGCCTGACCAACATGGAGAAACCCTATCTCTACTAAAAATACAAAAATTATCCGGGCGTGGTGGTGCATGCCTGTAATCCTAGCTACTTGGGAGGCTGAGGTAGGAGAATCTCTTGAACCCAGGAGGCAGAGGTTGCAGTGAGCCAAGATTGCGGCATTGCACTCCAGCCTGGGCAACAAGAGTGAAACTCCGTCTCAAAAAATAAAAAATAAAATGAAAATAAAATTAAGAGGTAGACGCTAGGCTTGAGTCCAGCATTAGAAATCTCAGAGCTATGGTGTTTTCTAAGAAGCCCCTTTGCTTTCTGGGGGCTCAGACCTCAGTGAGGCTTAGTAGGATTTTGTATTTTCTTTCATTCTGACTCAGCACAGACATTTATGGGGGAGATGGGGACAGGAGAGATTAAGGAGAAAAAGGTAATTCCGGAGACCTAAGTGGGGAGAGATGAGCAGAGGAAGGGTCAGATGACGATGCTGGAAGCCTCTGAGGAAGGGTAGGGGAAAGAAGCCTGAGAGAAAAGACTTTACTGCTGAATTGCCCATGGGGCCCACTGAGACTTAAAGCTAAGGTGGGAAGGTCTTCTACCTGATCAGGACCCAGGAGAGAAAGGTACTTTGCAGATGGTTCCCTGGGAGCCTTGGGAAAATGCCTCCCTCCCTCAACAAAGCAGGCGGGGCCTGCCCAGTTGCCCTGGCAGTAACCACATTGTGAGGTGGTTCCAGTTACAGGCAGAGGGGTCTGAGTGGGAAGAGACAGAGGTGGTGGGAGCAGTGGGCTCTGCCTGTCCCCACCCCCACCTGGGGCCTCACATCATCCCACTATCATGGGTAGTGCCTACCACTGGGAGGCCCGGCGCCGGCAGATGGCTTTGGACCGAAGGAGGTGGCTGATGGCCCAGCAGCAGCAGGAGCTGCAGCAGAAAGAACAGGTGCATGGGATAGGCTGGGTGCTTCAGGGTCCTTTCTGGAGCAGGAAGGGAATGGAGAATGGAGAATGGAGACAGAAAGCTAGGAAGCTGCCTACTATTTGGTGAATGTTGTTTGCTTGGGGTAGGAGGAAAGCAAGGTCGTTTGGCGTTCTCTCAGATAGACTGTGTCTGTGTTGGGGGGAACGCTATCAGCTGACTCAATTTCCCTCTTGTAATAGTCTGGGGGAAGGCAAGGGTACTAAGCCTGGGAGGTTTAAAGATGCTCTGTCCAATAGGGTAACCCCCAGCCTGTGTGCTATATTGAGCCTTGGAGTGTGACCGAGGAACCAATTTTTTTTTTTTTTTTTTTGAGATGGAGTTTTGTTCTTGTTGCCCAGGCTGGAGTGCAATGGTGTGATCTTGGATCACCACAACCTCTGCCTCCCGGGTTCAAGTGATTCTCCTACCTCAGCCTCCTGAGTAGCTGGTATTACAGGCATGCGCCACTGTGCCCAGATAATTTTGTATTTTTTAGTAGAGATGGGGTTTCTCCATGTTGGTCAGGCTGGTCTCGAACTCCCGACCTCAGGTGATCCACCCACCTCAGCCTCCCAAAGTGCTGGGATTGCAGGCATGAGCCACCATGCCCAGTCAGTGTTATATAAATTTAATTTCGTTTTTAAAAATGTTATTTTGGCCGGGCATGGTGGCTCACACCTGTAATCCAGCACTTTGGGAGGCCAAGGTGGGTGGATCACTTGAGGTTAGGAGTTCAAGACCAGCCTGGCCAACATGGCAAAACCTGGTCTCTACTAAAAGTACAAAAAGTAACTAGGCATGGTGGCGTTTGGCTGTAATTCTAGCTACTAGGGGAGGCTAAGGCAGGAGAATCACTTGAACCAGTGAGGTGGAGGTTGCGGTGAGCCAAGATGGTGCCACTGCACTCTGGCCTGGGTGACAGAGTGAGACTCTGTCTCAAAAAAAAAAAAAAAAATTAAAAATTTTATTTTATTTTATTATTGTAATACAGACAGGGTCTCACTATGTTGCCCTGGCTGGTCTGGAACTCCTGGACTCAAGCAATCCTCCCACCTCAGCCTCCCAAAATGTTGACAGGTGTGAACCACCATGCCTGGCCATTAATTCACTTATTTATTTATTTATTTTTTGAGATGGAGTCTTGCTCCAGTCTTGCTCCCAGCCGGGCACAGTGGCTCACACCTGTAATCCCAGCACTTTGGGAGGCCGAGGCAGGTGGATCACCTGTGGTCAGGAGTTCAAGACCAGCCTGACCAACATGGTGAAACCCCATCTCGACTAAAAATACAAAAATTAGCCGGGCGTGGTGGCACGCACCCGTAATCCCAGGTACTCGGGAGGCTGAGGCAGGGGAATTGCCTGAACCTGGGAGGTGGAGGTTGCAGTGAGCCAAGATCGCGCCGTTGCACTCCAGCCTGGGCGACAAGAGCAAAAATCCATTTTGAAAAACAACAACAACAACAAATATATATATATTTTAAAACACTCAACATACATACTGGAAAAATTTTAAGCATGTTTGGGACAATTTGGGTATGTACACCTACTTTTTCAATTGTAAATGTATGAAATCTAAATTAATGAAATATTTTTGATGAAAATTTAGTGTCCAAATTAAGATGTGCTGTTGCTTAAAATTCAAGCTAGGTTTTGAAGACTTAGTATGAAAACAAAGAATATAAAATACTTCATTGATATGTTCATATTGATGTTTTGGATGCATGGGGTTAAGTAAAATATATTATTAGGCTGGGCGCAGTGGCTCATGCCTGTAATCCCAGCTCTTTGGGAGGCCAAGGTGGGCTGATCGTTTGAGCCCAGGAGTTTCAGACCAGCCTGGTATCATGGTGAAATCCATCTCTAAAACAAATACAAAAATTAGCCGGGCATGGTGGTGTGCACCCATAGTCCCAGCTACTCGGGAGGCTGCGATGGGAGAATCACTTGAGCCTGGGAGGTCAGGGCTGCAGTAAGCCTTGCGATCACGCCACTATATTCCAGCCTGCGAGACAAAGTGAGACCCTGTTGCACACAAAAAATAAATAAATAAAAGTAATTAAAATTAGTTTCACTTGTTTTTTCTTCTTCTTCTTTTTTTGAGACAAGGTCTTCCTCTATCACCAAACCTGGATTGCGATGGCCCATTCATAGCTCACTGCAGCCTTGATCTCCTGGGCTCAAGCCATCCTCCAGCCTCAGCCTCCTGAGTAGCTGGGACGACAGGCATGCACCATCATGCCTAGCTAATTTTTTGTAAAGACCAGGTCTCACTATGTTCCCAGGCTGGCCTCAAACTCCTAGCCTCAAACAATCCTCCCGTCTCAGTGCCACAAAGTGTGGATTACGGGCATGTGCCACTGCACCTGGCCGTATTTCTTCTTCTATGTGGCTATTAGAAAATTTAGTGGCTGGATGCAGTGGCTCACGCCTGTCATCCCAGCACTTTGGGAGGCCGAGGCAGGCGGATCACAAGGTCAGGAGTTCGAGACCATCCTGGCCAACATGGTGAAACCCCGCCTCTACTAAAAATACAAAAATTAGCTGGGCGTGGTGGCACATGCCTGTAATCCCAGCTACTCAGGAGGCTGACACAGGAGAATGGCTTGAACTCGGGAGGCAGAGATTGCAATGAGCCAAGATCAGGCCATTGTACTCCAGCCTGGGGGACAGAATGAGACTGTCTCAAACAAAAAAAAATAAAATTTAAAATTACACATGTGGCATGCATTTTATGCATATATATGTGTATATACATATATATATATATATATATATTTTTTTTTTTTGAGACAGAGTCTCATTCTATCACCCAAGCTGGAGTGCAGTGGCATGATCCTGGCTCACTGCAACCTCCACCTCCCGGGTTTCAGCAATTCTCCTGCCTCAGCCTCCTGAGTAGCTTGGATTACAGATGCCTGCCACCAAGCCCAACTGATTTTTGTATTTTTAGTAGAGACGGGGTTTCACCATGTTGGTCAGGCTGGTCTGGAACTCCTGACCTCGTGATCCGCCCGCCTCGGCCTCCCAAAGTGCTGGGATGACAGGCATGAGCCACCGCGTCCAGCCCAGCACGAATTATATTTTTATTTGACACTGCTATTTCAAAGCACTTGTAAGGTTTAGAAGCACCCTTGGGCTATTAAAAAAAAAATCACTTTGGGAGGCTGAGGTGGGAAGATCGCTTGAGGCTAGGAGTTCCAAACCAACCTAGGCAACATAGGGGGACCCTGTCTCTACAGAAAATTTAAAAATTAGCAAGGCACGGTTGTGCATGCATTTAGTCCAAGCTACTCAGGAGGCTTAGGTGAAAGGATCGCTTGAGCCTGGGAGGTTGAGGCAGCAGTGAGCCAAGATTGCACCACTTACTGCACTCCAGCCTGGGCAACATAATGAGTCCCTGTCTCTATTAAAAAAAAAAAAAAATTGGCCGGGTGCGGTGACTCAGGCTTGTAATCCCAGCACTTTGGGAGGCCAAGGCAGGCGGATCACGAGGTCAGGAGATCAAGACCACGGTGAAACGCCGTCTCTACTAAAAATACAAAAAATTAGCCAGGCGTGGGGCGGGCGCCTGTAGTCCCAGCTACTCGGAGAGGCTGAGGCAGGAGAATGGCGTGAACCCGGGAGGCGGAGCTTGCAGTGAGCCGAGATTGCGCCACTGCACTCCAGCCTGGGCGACAGAGTGAGACTCTGTCTCAAAAAAAAAAAAAAAAAAAAAAAAATTAACCGGGCATGGTAGTGTGCACCTGTAGTCCTAGCTACTTGCGAAGCTGAGGCAGAAGAATCACTTGAGCCCAGTAGTTCCAGATTACAGTGAGTCATAATCATGCCACTGCACTCCAGCCTGGGTGACAGAGTGGGAACCTGTCTCTAAAAAACAAAACAAAACACAAGACATTTGCAGGGAATTACTCTTTATCCTCCAGCACTAAAAACTGCTTTCAGTGCTGAGCTCGCAAGTGAGGAAGCAGGTGCTCAGAGACAGTGCTATTTCCTGGGCTGGGGCTGTGCCACCCAGAAATCGTTCTTGGGTGTCACAGTGGGTGAGGCAGACAGCGTAGGCCCAATTTCAGCCTCCAGCTCTAGGTAACAGAGACCACTGCCACCTATACTTCTCTACTCACTTGCCTTGTTCCCTGAAGTTTCTCTGGCAGATGGGTGATTGGGTGGGGAGAGGAGGATGCCACTTGCCCGGGGGCTTCTTGTCAGGAACTGAAGAAACACCAGGAGGAAGAACAACAATCGGAGAAAAAACTCCAGCCACCTAAGAAGTTAAATGTGCTGCAACCACCAGTGGCGAAATTGTGGACATCACAGGAGCAACCACAGCCATCACAGCAGCAGCCATCAGTGCAACCACCATCGCAGCCACCAGCACAGCCATCAACATTGCCACAGGCACAGGCGCAGGCACAGGCATGGCCAGGGCCACAGCCACCACAACCACAGCCACCACCTCCGCCAACACAACCAAGTGCTCAAGCCCGTCGTACTCAGCACACCTCCAAAAGGAATCTCCAGGATTCCCAAAGTCCAGGTCACCAGCCTACCTCAGCGGGGATCTACTAAGCTGGAGGGCAGTCTCTGTATGAACAACAGATTCCAGGGTGGGCAGAAAATCCTTACAGACTCTGGACTGGAGCCTGGGAGTGGGAGGTGGTGAGGAGAGGAGCCCTTTGCTTCCATCCCAGCCCTGTAGTGCAGAATCCATATCTACCACGCTACCCTCTCTGACTCTCCCAAGTACCCTCGGCCTTTAATGCCTTGCTGGTCAACTCCCTCTGGGTGGGTTAATGCCAACCTACGGCTGCAAAGGAACCTTCCAACTTCTGTAGAGAGTGGTTGAGAAGCTGTCGGCCCTTCTTCCAGAGTGAGTGTGACAGAGGAGGTGGGGGTGATCAGAGGGTGGGACATGAATTGTAGGCTTATTAACAGATATACTGAGCCCCATGAGGTCTGGAACAGGGAACCACAGCATAGCTTCCTAGTTGAGAATCTTCAGTAAGGGCTCAGTCTGTGCCCTGTCCCAGGTAGGAGCCTGTCCTCATCGCACCCCCATTACCCCCTGGGTCACCAGACACAAGCACTCCAGGCTTGCAGTGTTCCATCCTTGGAAAACTGCTGGATGAGTAACCTGTACTTTGTTTCATCATCAGGTCTCATGAACCCATGCCAATCTAGCCCCATCAAAAACACTGGGTATTCACAACTCAAGGTAAGATAGAGACACAGACCCTGAAAAACAGACTCTGGGTGACTGGGGGAGAGAGAGAGAGAGAGAGAGAGAGAGAGTGTGTGTGTGTGTGGTGTGTGTGTGTGTGTAGTCCAGAGAAACCTCCTTAGCAGGAGTAAGGGGAGGAGATTAGAATTACTTCAAATTACTTCTGGATGGTCTATTCCTCTCTTCTTTGCCACCATTAAAAATGTTTGGGTAGGAAGCTGGGTGCAGGAGTCCTGGCTACTTGGGAAGCTGAGGCAGCAGTATTGCTTGAGCCCAGGAGTTCAGGTTCAGACATCTCCAAGAAAAAAAAAAAAGAAAAGAAAAAATTGAAAAAAAGCCAAGTGTGTGGTGGCTCATGCCTATAATCCCAGCACTTTGGGAGATCAAGGTGAGAGGATCGCTTGAGCCCAGAAGTTTGAGACCAGCCTGGGCAACAGAGTGAGACTCCGTCTCAACAACAAAAAATTTTAAAAACTAGCTGGGCAGCCGGGCACGGTGGCTCATGCCTGTAATCCCAGCACTTTGAGGGGCTGAGGCGGGCGGATCACAAGGTCAAGAGATCAAGACCATCCTGGCCAACATGGTGAAACCCCATCTCTACTAAAAATACAAAAATTAGCTGGGTATGGTGGCACGTGCCTGAAGTCCCTGTTACTCGGGAGGCTGAGGCAGGAGAATCACTTGAACCCAGGAGGAAAAGGTTGCAGTGAGCCGAGATCGTGCCACTGCACTCCAACCTGGTGACAGAGTGAGACTTCGTTTAAAAAAAAAAAAAAAACCGAAAAAAAAAAAAAAAAACTAGCTGGGCATGGTGGCACATACCTGGAGTCCAAGCTATTTGGGAGGCTAAGGTGAAGATCGCTTGAGCCCCAGAGGTTGAGGCTGCTGTAAGTGGTGATCACACCACTGCACTCCAGCCTATGCAATAGAGTGAGACCCTCCCTGAAAAAAAAAAAAAAAAAGGAAAAAATTCCTGGGTATGGATGGCCTATTGCTCAGCGCTATCCATAAAATGAAAGATGATACAACTTCCTCAAGAGAGGTGGCATGAGGACTGAATATGGCAATTATTAATAAAGGAAAGGGGCCAGGCGCAGGGGCTCACACCTGAAATCCCAGCACTTTGGGAGGCCGAGGTGAGCAGATTGCCTGAGCTCAGGAATTTGAGACCAGCCTGGGCAACATGCTGAGATGCCATCTCTACTAAAAATGCAAAAAATTAGCCGGGTGTGGTAGGGCGCATCTGTAGTCCCAGCTATTCGGGAGACTGAGGCAGGAGAATCACTTGACCCCTGGAGGTGGAGGTTGCAGTGAGCCAGGATGACACCACTGCACTCCAGCCTGGGTAAAAGAGTGAGACAGACAGACAGACAGACAGACAGACAGACGAAAGAGCATTAAAAAAAGCACTTAGCGCTGGGCGTGGTGGCTCACGCCTGTAATCCCAGCACTTTGGGAGGCTGAGGCAGGCAGATCACGAAGTCAGGAGATCAAGACCACGGTGAAACCCCGTCTCTACTAAAAAATACAAAAAATTAGCCGGGCGTGGTGGTGGGCACCTGTAGTCCCAGCTACTCGGAGAGGCTGAGGCAGGAGAATGGCGTGAACCCGGGAGGCGGAGCTTGCAGTGAGCCGAGATCGCGCCACTGCACTCCACCTGCATCCTCCACCTCCCGGGTTCAAATGATTCTCCTGCCTCAGCCTCCCCAGTAGCTGGGATTACAGGCATGTACCACCACACCCAGCTAATTTTTATATTATTAGTAGAGATGGGATTTCACTATGTTGGCCAGGCTGGTCTCAGAAGATTTACCCATCTCAGCCTCCCAAAGTGCTAGGATTACAGGTGTGAGCCACCGCACCCGGCCTGGATGGCAACTCTTAACAAGAATATATAACTGTGCAATTGTGCAAGGCATTGGAAAGGTGTCTCTGACAGAGATGCAACAGATGAAAGAACCTGATGCGAGCACTTCTAGGATGAAGACTGGGCTGCAACATTTCACTTTGATTCCTCTGGACTCAAGGGATTTCATACAATGTTCTGAAACCAGAAGCTGCTAACTTGTTTTGTTTCCTGTCTCTCCCTCTTCTCAGTCTACCAATTACATACAGCAGTGGTGATCCAGAGATTGAACCCAAGACCCCATGGCCATCCCCAAAATGCAGATGAGCAACCACATCTTCTCAGCATCCAGCAATACCTCCACTCCAAAAGCCACCCACTCGAGAAGAGGAGGCTGCCAGGAATAAAATGTAATTTTTTTCCTGGGAGGAATCACAGGACTGGTCAGCTTTATGAGACTTATGAGACAGGGATGACAGGAAGAGGGCAGGAGGACTCACGAAGGGGATGGAGGGGGTGGAAAGAGAGTGGAAGGCAGGTTTATGCTTCTCTAGGCAAAACCAATGGGAGAACTGGGTCTTGGGTCCCCCCCAAGTATGCAGCTCCTACTACTATCACTACCTGCCCTCATTCAGCAGTGATAAGTCTGTCAGGGGCTTCAGTTTATGACTGTCACTGGAGCCATCACCCATTCCCCCAAGCCCGTGCTTACTGAGATATAGCCTGGGGAAGGAGGGGTCACATCACATCAGAGCAGACCTGCAGCAGCAGAAAGTGGTAGCAGGCAGTGATGCTCCCCACCTCCAAGCCCATTGCAATGTCTGGCCTACAGTGGGCACTCAGCTGTCAAATGGACAATGGAGGTAGGGATGGAGATAAAGAGCTTGGAGGAAAGGGAGGCTGTAGCCTCAGGAACACGACACCTGACCCTGGGAAGTGGAGGGAGGCTTGCCTTCTAAAACCCACAGCCCTCTCCAGAGCTTCCTGGCTCTCAGCCTCTCCATCTAGCAGAGACAACCAAGAGGTTCACCAGCTCAAGGTGAAGGAGTGGGTAGGGCTGGAGGCCCTGGGTATTAGACTTCAGGAAGGTGCAAGCCCTGGGAAGGCCTTTCTTCCTCCATGCTGAGAAAGGCTGCCTCAGTCACCTCAATCACAAGCCCCATCCGAGGGATCAGCTGCTATTTCATTGTAGCCTACATAGCATTGCCTTTGGTTTGAAGGGGCCGTTTCAGTGCAACCCATGAAATTTCCTGATGAGAGCAGCTGGGGAATATAACAGGATGGTGGTGGCACAGAACAGGAATAGTAAAATTGGAAGAGACTTTAGAGATACACAATGGGAGCAAGAGGGAGAGAGTGAGCTTCTGTGAGCAATCTCACAGAAAACAGAAGGGCAGGATATGTCATCAATGGCTCAGAGGCCTGGGGAAGAAACCTTGCTGCCCATTGGAACATTAAGGAGACAGTTTCTGCCAGGTGCAGTGGCTCATGCCTGTAATCCCAGCACACTGGGAGGCTGAGGCAGGCAGATCACTCGAGGCCAGGAGTTTGAGACCAGCCTGGCTAACATGATAAAACCCTGTCTCTACTAAAAATACAAAAATTAGTTGGGTGTGGTGGTACATGTCTGTAACCCCAACTACTCAGGGAGTCTGAGGCACGAGAATCGCTTGAACATGGGAGGCAGAGGTCGCACTGAGCCAAGATCTTGCCATTGCACTCTAGCCTGGGTAACAGAGCGAAACTGTCTCAAAAAAAAAAAAAAAAAAAAAAAAGTTTCTAAAATAGGGAGTATCCACTAGCTCCCTTCCCACTCCCAGGAGACTTTTTTGAGCACTCTTAAGTATAGTTTATTGAATACAATATAAATACTTCACATTTGGCAGTCTATACATAGCAGCTCCAGCCTGGCTTCCTTGGACTTTTGCACTCTTGCCAACACCACCCTGACCTCAGCTTGGAGACAGCAGTCTCCTTCCTTCCCCTTGTTCCCCCAGCCAGCTAGTTACCAAGTTCTGTCACCACTTCTCCCTCTCCATGCATCCTACTTCAAATTTGGCTTTCCCCGCTCACCTATGTTCATCTTTCTGTCTGAATGATAAAGAGACAGCCATCTTTTTTTTTTTTTGAGACAGAGTCTTGCTCTTGTTGCACAGGCTGGAGTCCAGTGGCACGATCTTGGCTCACTGCAACCTCCGCCTCCCGGGTTCAAGTGATTCTCCTGCCTCAGCCTCCTAAGTAGCTGGGATTACAGGTGTGCGCCATTATGCCCGGCTTTTTTTTTTTTTTAAACGAGGTCTTGCTAATGTTGCTGCTCATGTTAAAGTTGAACTTCTGGGCTCCAGAGATCCTCCCACCTCAGCTTCCTGAGTAGCTGGGACTACAGGTATATACCACTGCACCCAGCTGTAAGACCAAGCCACCTTTAATGAACAAATATCCTTCCTGTTCTGCTAAAGTACAGAAACCATTTCTACTAGGAGCCAGCGGGAACCTAGGGGTTATCCGGGGCTTAGCCCCAGCTGAGTGACAGGAAAGGGAGGGTCTAGACCAGTCCCTGCTGATGTGCTGCTCCACACTGTCAAAGCCCAAGGAGAGATGAGGCCTCTGGGACCAGAGTGGGCCCTGGTGCTAAGGTGGTGGTGGAACAGAACCCAGCAGCCTCAGCTGGATACTGATAGCTTCATCTCCTGCAGGCTTTCAGATGAGAGCAGCTGGGCCCACCGTTTGACCTACCTGTGTCCACTCACATGGGCTCAGGATGTAGACTTAGAGGCTCTCCTTTAATAAATATCTTATGCAATGATTCTGCCTTTGGCTCTGTTTTTCCTGTGCAGGCCCACAGAGTGCCAGGTGCCTCCCTCCCCTCCTCTACTATTTTGGCTCCTGCTATGAAAAGAATAGTAAAACCGCTTTATAGAGAGGAGACGCTTTAGCTGGAGAACAGCTCTGTCTTCCTAGGAACCAGGGACAGTCAATAACCAGAAAGGACAGAGGGCTAAAGGGCCTTGGCTAATCTTGCTATCAGATGGGTGGCAGACAAGTTACCAGAGAGAAGCAGACTATCACTTTTTCACATGGTCAAAGCAGATAGGCACAGAAAAGCATCTATGATCCCCTGAAAGTCCTTAGAGATGGCACTGGATATCCCCAAATTTTCTTATCAGAGGGTAGAAAACTTGAAAAGGGTCCTTTTTTTTTTGAGACAGAGTTTTGCTCTTTTGCCCAGGCTGGAGTGCAGTGGCACGATCTTGGCTCACCGCAACCTCTGCCTTCTGGTTTCAAGTGATTCTCCTGCCTCAGCCTCTGGAGTAGCTGGGATTACAGGCGCGTGCCACCACACCCGGCTAATTTTTGTATTTTTAGTAGAGACAAGGTTTCACCATGTTGGCCAGGCTGGTCACGAACTCCTGCCCTCAAGTGATCCACCCACTTCGGCCTCCCAAATTACTGGGATTACAGGCGTAAACCACTGCGCCCAGCCGGCAGGTCCATGTTTTAAAAGCCAGATAAAACTACAGCTCTCTCCACATTCAGACAGGATGGCCAGCCCTGATGGAGCTGGAGTGAAATGGCCCCTTCAGACTGACCAGGTGCTCAGTACAGAAAGGCCAGGTGCCACTCCAGGTAATCTAAGGTGCCTCAAGAAAATGCCAGGTCAGATTTTCCTCAAGAAAGACCAGCCAGGCACAGTGGCTCACATCTGTAATCCAAGTGCTTTGGGAGGCCAAGAAGGGAGGATTGCTTGAGCCCAGGAGTTCAAGACCAACCTGGACCAACAGTGAGACTCTGTCTCTACCAAAAAAAAAAAAAAAAAAAAGACTAACCAAGGGCAGAATCTGATGGCAGCCCCTGAAAGAATCTGGGGAAACTGGAGGATATGATGTGTGTGTATGAAATTAACTTCAAAGCAAGCTTCCTGTGCTGACAGGGTGGGAGGTAAGGGTGTGATGAAGCAGGGCTTCTCCTTTGACAAAGCCTCTGTAGTCCTTCCTTAGTCACCAGGGAGTTGTGGGAGATATAGACCAGGGTTGCAGGTGCCTGGAGTACAGGGACAGCAGACAGGTCATGGTGGGTGAGGGGTCAGCTGGTGGGGCACCGATGCGTTTCCTCGGCAGTCCGCATATTCATAGCTCTGAAAGACCAGCTGTTCTGAATGGCTCAGGTATGAACAGGTCAGGGTGCCCCTGGAGAGGAAGCAGGCCTTGTTGCCATGGCTGGGAGGAAAAGGAAAGCTCTGGCCCCATTATACTGTCTGGGGGTGGGGAGCAGGGAGCTCCCTCATTTGCCCTTCCCTCTGGCTCCCCACTCTGCCAAGGTACCTGGGACAGCTGCCCCACCTGTTTTCCAGCAGCTTCCAGACAGCCCTATGCCTGTTGCCCCTAATAGCTTATAGGCAAGGTGAGACTTAGAAAAGGGCTAGACTTGCTATTCCCAAGAGCCAACAAAGATTCATGGGGTCAGCTTGGATGACTCTCTGCCCACAAGGTGGAGGTGAGTAAGAATGAAGTCAGAAGTGAGAGCAGGGATACCAGAGCTCCAAGCTCTACTTACTGGATGTGCAAAAGCACATGGTGGACTTTGATTTCCAGCCAAGTACAGATTTTGCTGAGAGAGAAGAAAAGAGAACGTGGGACCACGTGTCACATGGAGCAGCCTGTCAGCTCAGAAGATGCCTGCAGGTCCCAGTTTCCTTACCCCACAGAACTCTTTCCTTCCATCAGGTGCCCCCAAAATGTCACTCCCACCCCTTCCCACCCTTCAGGTGAGTGTGGCAGCATGGCTGCACTATCACTCTGATCTCCACTCACTTGGCCCAGGCACATGCTGGACGCCCCCTCAGGAGACAAACAAAACATTAATCTTCCTCAGCAATGCAGGCTGAAGAGCCCAAGGTCACATATTGTAAGATTAACCAAATTCCAGCCTGTTTTTCATTCTAATCAAGGTCCAAACAAGCACAGGCTGGGGACCCTGAACCCTTGCTTATTACATCCTTGGCCATGGGAGGGCAGGCCAGATGCTGGCTGAAGAATTTGCTAAGCAATCAGGAAAGCTGGTGGGTATTAATTGGGTTCCTAAGCCAGGCAAGCGGCTAGGGGAGAAGAGATCAACAGGTACTCACTATGTGTTTTCATCCCGGATCTTGGTGGCTACTGCGTAAAACATCTGTCAACCAAATGGGCACAGGATTAGCCCCAACTCCAGCTGCCCCTTTCCCACCACCACACATCCACACACCAGTGGGCAGGGCTGGCCAGGGAGAGGGGAGTCACCTGTTCACTGGCCAAAGGGCCAATGTGTAGGAGAAGATTGTTGGAAACCTGCCCCACCACGAGGGACAGGTGCAGAACCTCGAGGGTCAGCTGTGTCACCATAATGGGGTAGTAGTTGCCATTGGAGATGTTTAAGATATTCTGGGGATGAAGACAAGGGAAGGGAGGAGTGAAGATGGCCCATCCTTAGGAAAAGCCAAATAGTTGCAAAAGTCTGGCTGTCTGGCCTGAGCCCCATCTACCATGACAAGCTTCAGGTGCAGAGGACGAAAACTGGGAGCCCCTTGGAGGGGCATTGAATGGTGAGGGGTCAACTTTACGAACTTAAGCTGCCTCAGGATCCAGGCCCACCCTGTACGGCTTCTTTCCATTCAGTCCTGTCCATCCAGAGAGTCTCAGGCACTGTCACCCCACTCCACCCCTATGATTTACTTATCTGGCCTGGATTCTGACCCCTTACCGTGTAGAGTCCCAATCCTTACCATCTGTCATGGAGCTCATGGTTGCTCCTACTTCTCTTCAGGCCCCCAACACCCTCTGGGTGCCATGCCTAGGGTCATAGCACTGGACAAAGGTTACAGCGAAATATTGCTGGGAAGGGGGGTTTGGAGCCAAGGGCGCTCACCCACCGTTATGTTGAGGTAGATATCAGCCTCATCAAAGGCCACTGTGGAGGAGTTGAGGCCTGTAGGCTGCACAATGACAGACCGGGGAAACAGGAAAAAGATGATGAAGGAGGAGGTCACCAGGCAGATGAGCACGGCCAGGAACACAAAGAGCTTCCTGTGGGAAAGCAGGACCCAGGATGGAGGAATGGAAAAGTCTGAACACCAAGGAAACTCGGGGAGGGGGTTCAGACACTCCTCTCCATATACAAAGCTTTCCCCTGCACACTACCCCAACAACATTTAGCTCCCCAGATGTGGCCCGGAATGAGTAAGAGCACAGGATTGGTAGGCAGGCAGCCTGGTTTCCACTCCCAGCTCTCTGTTCCCATTGACCCAATAACATGGAGGAGCCCACTTAGCCTCCTTAAGTCTCAGTTTCCTTGTTGGTAAAAGGCAGATAATTGTACTGACCTCATAGAATTTGTTATCGGCTAATATATGAAAAAATACTAATCACAGGTCCCTGCACATGGCAAAAGCACAATGAATGCTAGTTATTATCACTAGAAGAAATAAGTCCATATTTGGAAGTTCTGAATTTTAACATTCAGAACAGGACACCATCCATCCAATTCAAAACTCGGATATGCATTAAAGAGATAGTACTTTGTTAGTATCTTATGATGTGCACTGCTAATTTCTTTTTTTCTTTTTTTTTTTGAGACCGAGTCTTGCTCTGTCGCCCAGGCTGGAGTGCAGTGGCATGATCTCGGCTCACTGCAACCTCCACCTCCCGGGTTCACGCATTCTCCTGCCTCAGCCTCCTGAGTAGCTGGGATTACAGGCACCTGCCACTGTGCCTGGCTAATTTTTGTATTTTTAGTAGAGATGGGGTTTCGCCATGTTGGTCAGGCTGGTCTCAATCTCCTGACCTCGTGATCTGCCCGCCTTGGCCTCCCAAAGTGCTGGGATTACAGGTTTTTTTTTGTTTTTTTTTTTTTTTTTCAGATGAGGCCTCGCTCTGTTGCCCAGGCTGGAGTGCAGTGGCGTGATCTTGGCTCACTGAAGCCTCCACCTCCTGGGTTCAAACAATTCTCCTGCCTCAGCCTCCCAAGTAGCTGGGATTACTGGTGTCTGCCACCATGCCCAGCTAATTTTTCTATTTTTAGTAGAGACAGGGTTTCGCCATGTTGGCCAGGCTGGTCTTGAACTCCTAACCTCAGGTGATCTGCCTGCCTCGGGATTATAGGCATGAGCCACCACACCCGGTCCAGGAGCTTCTAAATCAGGAAAAAATCCTTGGACGTAAGGAGCTGGTACCTCTGAGGCTCAGGCTTTCTATGGAAGAACTACTAGGAAGAAATTAGGGGGGATCAAAACAGGGGAGACAAAGGGAGCAGCCCCCAGGGGCGATGGCTTGTGAAGCTAGGGGAGGAAGGAGGGCTTACGTGTGCTTGGGCTTCAGCCTCTGGTCCCCATAGGGGATGAGAGCCACCAACTGCTTCTCCAGCTCTAGAGAGAGAGAAGATGAGAGGGAGGGCCAAGATGCAACTGTGACAAATATTTACTGTGCCAGCTTCCCAGAAGCACGCCTCCACCCACACCATAGAGCAATGCTAGAAGCATGCCACATCTGCCCCAGAGCAGGACTGGAAGCACTGGACTCTGCTACCAAAGTTGGCAGCTCAGCTTTGTCATCTCTAGAATGGAAGTTAGATTTTCACTAATAGGTATGAAGAATCTCTGAAAATCACCAGCAAATCAGAGATGCCCAGCATCTTTGGAAAGTTCATTTGTAACTTCCTGAACTGAATGAATCCTAAGACACACAGTGTTGCTCAGAAGCACAGTGGCTAGAACCCCTCTTTCCCACAAGGGGCTAGGGAATACAACCAGGGAAGGAGGGCAGGTTTTTGCAGGGAACCCAAGGATAGTTAAGTATCTCCCTGGCCAGCCTGAGACTGGGAGGTCAAGAGCTGGGAGCAGATCTAATCCCATCCAAGGAGACTCAGAGGGGCTGCCCCAGGCCAACAGGCTAAGAACTTTCCCTGGATTCCAGGCTATTTCCAGAGCCTTGGGCCACTCACCTTGGGGAATCTTGCCACTGCCCTGGCAGGTGGGACAAGTCACGAAGCTGGCACCAGCAGTTCCTTCACAAGGCACACAGGAACAAAAAGACTTGCTGCTACCGGTGCTGGAGTAGCTGAC
Source organism: Hylobates moloch (assembly GCF_009828535.3). Taxonomy (NCBI): domain Eukaryota; kingdom Metazoa; phylum Chordata; class Mammalia; order Primates; family Hylobatidae; genus Hylobates; species Hylobates moloch. The sequence continues at coordinate 26,915,892 of NW_026652285.1, read as the reverse complement.
AGCCTTGCTGCCAGTGGCTGGTTTGGAGGACAGGATTGACTTGTTCTCGTCCTCCCGCCAAGAGCCCAGCTGGGAAAACGTCTTACCCATTCTTCGGGGGCGGGGGTTTCACTAATGAGAAAAGACCAAAGTTCAGTGCTAAGCTTGTTAGCACTGACGCCAAATGTAATTTTGGTTTGAAGTTCTCAAGACTGGCAAGGAGCTCCACCACAGTTTAAGCAAGCTCAAGCCTAAGGAAGATAGGATGTGAAAAATTGGGTGGTCACATAGGACTCTCAGAAGTCTCAATGCATTTCAACTCCTTTCATTATTTTAAGAGAGACCAATCTGCCTACAAAAGGGAAAACGAAAAGCAGAAGTTACTTCACTTTAAGGAACTTCCATAAGTGATTGTCAGAGCATTTAATTTTTCTCTGGAAAAGTTGCTGAGCTGTCATTCAGTTTAAGGGAAGGAAGTTGGATAGGGCAGAAAAGAGGTTCTTTGAAACAAGGAGAGAGGAGGCCAGACTGGTCACAGGTGTGGTTAAGACCCCTATCTAAAGAAGCCCTGGGAGAAAGCAGACACCTCACTGCTTTCTGAGGCGGGGTAAGAAAGCCTCAGGAGGGTCATAGTGATACCAAGGTCTGTCTTTCACTAAGAAAAGTCAAGGCTAAATCTGGACTCTGTGTGGCAGAACGAGGCCGGCAAGTGAGCCACACAGATCTTTCTGGGCTAAAATATAGGGATGCTCACCTGGTTCAGGTCTGGGATCCCAGGCTCCTCAGCTGCACGAGGGCGAGATTCTGGAGTGCGTCTTTGGGGAGAAGGGCCTCTAAGGGCAGAGTGGGCTGGGCTGGGCTGGGTTGAGCTGAGCTGGGTGGTGGTGGGGAGAAGCACCGCCTGGGGCCGGCAACCGGCCGGAGTCCTAGGGGAGCGAATGTGTCGCACTGGAGAGTGGGGATAGTAAGGACGCTGACCTCCCCGAAGGGCCTAGCCGATGCCTGGGCTACATGGGGGCTCTGCCATGGGCCGACCGGGTGGAAGCGGACGGAAAAGGTGTGACTTCATTAACGGAGGATTTCAAGTCCCATCACACACCCCGAGAGGCCGTTAGTCAAGCTTGGTACCCGTGCGGGAGGCGCTTGTGTGTTGGGTGAGGAGGTGGCAACAAGAGGTGTCTTGACCTCCGAAAGGTAAAGTAGGTATAAAGGGTCCAGGGAGGGCCTTACCCGCGGACGACTGCAGCGACAGAAACCGCAGCGAGCGGAATCGGAAGTGCGGGAGCGGACACTCCCCTCAAGCTTTGACTCAGTGCCCAGGGAAGTCCCGCCCCAGCCCCTAAGGGCCCACCCCCTCGTCCCCCGGTCCGCCCCTTCACCACGCAGCGGCCTGAGACGCTCCCAGCTCTTCAAACGTTACCCGAGGGCCCGGACGCTGCTTCCCCAAGGACTAGCCAGTCCGGGTAGGAATTTCCAAGAACATTTATTTCACCATTCTTTAGGTGGTTATGTACAAGTACAACGGAGAGGGCAACCCGGGCCCTCCTGGCCCTCGACTATAAAACTCCGATGGTCAAGACAGGTTCCCACCCATCAACCCAATTACACACACCCTGCCGCTCTACCTTCTACCCGGAAGCCCCGATTAAAACGTTTTAAATAATGAACGGCCTGGTTGGCTTGCAGTTTGAATCCTGGTTTATTTAAGTAGCATTCATGAGTTATACTGTAAATAAACATCATTATAGCTAATGACTAATTAAAATCACCATTCATTACAAATACCAACCAGGTTAGATAATACTATTTTAACTATCTTTTCCCCTTCGGTCTGGGGTTCATATTCTTCCTTTTCTGGAAGTCATTTTCATGGATAAAATATTTAGCATTTTTTGTTACCTCTTCCTTCACCAACTGTACTCAACACCCTTCTGTAAACAGAGTGAGAACCTGGGTTCATGGACAAGCTCTTTTCCACTTATCTTGGGGTTAAACCAAAACTTTTTCAGCAACTTTGCCACCGTCCAAGTTTTGCAGAACACCAGCTGCCTCTTCCTGTTCTAGGCTTTCTAGGGCTAGATACCTCTGAACGGACTTCAAGCGTTAAAGAAGTCATCAGCATTTCCTATACCTCACACACACTCATTTGCCCACCCTGAACTTCACTGACATTAATTTAGGAGCCTGCCTTTTGCCTTTCACATGTTTCTATTTCCCCCACTGTACTGTAAAATAAGATCTGCCCTGACATTAAGAAAAAAGGGAACTGTTAAATTTACTTTTCCCTTTAAATAACAGGATTTTTTCCTTTTCTACAAGATTAGCAAAATATTTCACAATACCTATATCTTTTCCCTTAAATAAAAATGTATGCAAAATTACTATAATAGACATTGCTCAATAGGTGCTGGTGGGTTTATCAGCACTCTTCCTCCTTTCATTGAAATGCAGAGATTCCCTTGAAGTTGGATACTCTTGAATGCACCATGGAGTCTTTAGAAAGCAACGGTGCCAATTATTAAGTATTGCAGGAAAATTACTTTCTCCTTGAGAAAGGAAGACTAACAACATTTCTATCATGCTCTGGGTGTTATTTCAATGCCAAATAACTATGAAGCTTGAGGTGGATTACAGAAATTATGAGAATTCTTAAAAACAACTTCTGAGGTTAATGTCTTTCAAAACCTGAAAATTAACAGATATCCCCATAAAAAATCCACATTAACCAAAGAAAAATACTCAACTTCAATAAGAGCAGAAAGAAACATGGTTCTATACGAAGTTGAAGTTACACTTGTCAATGCACTAAAATAGTTTTATCCAAATCAACTGAAAAACTGTCTTCATACTATTCATCCACTGTCTAAAGTGAAAATTTAAGTTCTGGTCTTTAATTTGCTCCCCAAAATACTGTAACAGGTATTTTGTCTTGGTAACTCAATGATCGGCTCTATACAGATTCATCAGATTAAAAATAAGCAAGGGCTTCTATCCCATACCCCAATGACAGAATAAAGATCATCTCTGAGCAGCAGGCAGTTATTTAATACAAGGTCACTCCTCAATAGCGTTGGCTATACCAGTCGTTGTTGTTTAACTGAAGAAGTTCTGTCACAACCTGCAGGATATTGTAATTGTGTTTCTTCAGCAGCCGTAGGTTCAGCTGCCTGTCACAGAATCCCATTTCAAAGAGATGGGCCATCAGGGCTGCTGTCTGATCTTCAGAAACTATTGGCTGTGTAGAGACAAGCAAAGCAAGAAAAAAAAAAAAATTCTGTATAATTTAAATGTTTATTTTATACATTTGTATCATCTTGTAAGCATACTAGTCTTTCCAGATTTATTCAAAGTACTAGGTAATTAGATTCAAGGCTATGGCACTCCTGTGTACTTGATACCAATGGTTCGAACTGGGAAGGCCCTGTTTTAGATTAGTTATGTGTGTACTTGAAGGAGGAGAAAAGGGAAACCGGGGAGCTAATGAACTGTACTTAGAACTAGGAGAATGCTTCACGCGGGACTTTCAGGAAGAAGCATTTTTTGGCCAGATGAAGGAATGACAGCAAGCCCCGGAGACCCTGTGAACATAAATGTAATTGTGATGATGGGGGAAGTATCAGCAAGATAAAAGTGTTACTGAAAGATGCCATGGGAAATTTTGTCAGATATGCAGAGGAGCTGGACAAAAAAAACAGCTTGGGAAATTACAATCTGGGAAGGCTTCTTGATTTTTTCTCCTCCAAAAGAATAGGTAAGAGGGGCTGGGCGCGGTGGCTCACGCCTGTAATCCCAGCACTTTGGGAGGCTGAGGTGGGCGGATCACGAGGTCAAGAGATTGAGACCATCCTGGCTAATACAGTGAAACCCCATCTCTACTAAAAATACAAAAAATTAGCCAGACGTGGTGGCAGGCGCCTGTAGTCCCAGCTGCTCGGGAGGCTGAGGCAGGAGAATGGCGTGAACCCGGGAGGTGGAGCTTGCAGTGAGCCAAGATCGCGCCACTGCACTCCAGCCTGGACGACAGAGCGAGACTCCATCTCAAAAAAAAAAAAAAAAAAAAAAGAATAGGTAAGAGGAAGTTAACATTCATTCATTCAAGCCCTGTGGTGGAAACATTACCTTCCTAAATCCTTAAACGCTTGTTTTTTTGTTGCTGTTTTGTTGAGACAGGGTGTCACTCTATTCCCCAGGCTGGTGTGCAGTGGCGTGAACACAGCTCATTGCAGCCTCAACCTCCTGGGCTCAAGTGATCCTCCTGCCTCAGCCTTCCAAATAGCTGGGACCACTGGTCCGCGCTACCACGCCTGGCAAATTTTTAAATTTTTTACTAGAGATGAGGTTTCCCTATGTTGCCCAGGCTGGTCTTGAACTTCTGGGCTCAAGTGGTCCTTGAACTTTGGTCTCCCAAAATGCTGGGATTATAGATGTGAGCCATCTCGCCTGGCCTCTGGTTCTGTTATTATCCCAATTTCACAGACTGGGGATACTGAAACTGTGCAGCAGAAAGATTATTAACTTTGGAGGCAGATAGGCTTAGACTCAAACCCTAATCTTCCATTTACTTACCAACTGTGCTATCGATTCCTTTATGAACTGAAGATATATCATACCTCCTACTTTGCAGGGTTGTTGAGAAAGTATGTAAAGATGAGAACAGTATGCAAACATGTGAAGTATTTCCCTCCAAACTTGATTCCACTGTTCCCTTCTACCTTCTTATTTCAGAATAGATTATCCATCCTCCTTTGCAGGTTAATGGAATGTACCTTGCATTGTATCTCATTACCTCTCACCACTTCAGAAATCTTTCTCCATCTCAAATCTGTCTCTCATCTTTATCATTAACCTCTTTCACTGCTGGCTTGCCCATCTCTAAAGTCTCACCCAACTTTAAAAATGCTTCCTCTTGTCTTATGTATCCTAGCTTCTGCCTGTTGTAGCCTGGCTATCTGAAAGTGTGGCATACTTCCACTCTCAAATTCCTCACCACCAGTTCACATCTCTCTGTAGCATCTAACACTGTTGACCATGTCCCCCTTATTAAAACACCCTTCCCTAAGTTCCAGCATAGAACTCTCTCTCTTCATTTTCCTCCTAGTTCCCAGCTTTCTTTCAGAGTATTCCTTTCCCTGATCCTTAAAGGTTGCTTCTTGCTTTCCCCATTATTCCTGGATCATCTCATCCCATCAGATGGCTTCTGCTATAATATGTAGGCAAGCGACTCTCAAGCATGTATCACCAGGCCAAATCCCTCCCCTGTGATCTGGATGGATACCGTTGGCTTGCCATTGTCTGTGGGTTCCTCATCTATGGATCAATCAACAAAGGACTGAAAATATTTGGGGAGAAGAAAAGGAACATGTACAGACTTTTTTGTCATTATTCCCTAAACAATACAGTATAACAACTATTTAGATAGCATTTACATTGTATTGGGTATTGTAAGTAATATAGAGATGAAGTATATGAGATGGGCTGGGTGCAGTGGCTCAAGTCTGTCATCCGAGCACTTTGGGAGGCTGATGCAGGAGGATTGTTTTGAGGCCAGGAGTTAGTTGCCCTGGGCAACATAGTGAAACCCCATCTCTTCAAAAAGATTTTTAAAAAACTAGCCAGGCATGGTGGTGCCCACCTGTAGTCCCTGCTACTCAAGAGGCTGAGGTGAGAGCATTGCTTGAACCCAAGACTTCTAGGCTGCAGTGAGCTACAATCTAGTTATTGCACTCCAGCCTGGATGACAGAGCAAGACCCTGTCTCTAAAAAACTAAAACTAAACAAGCAAGCAAGAAGATGTGCCTAGGTTACATACAAATACAACACTATTTTATATAAGGGACTTAAGCATCTATGGATTTTGGTATCCCACGGGGGGTCCTGGAGCCAACCGTCATAGATACTGAGGGACAACTATATATCCAGCTGCACTCTGGATATCTTTACCTTTACCTGGATATGCCACAAACTCAACACTGTCCAGCAAAACTGACCTAGTTCTCTTCTTCTGCTCTTAATGAATGGTACTAAGCCAGAAACTTGGGATTTATCCTTGACTTTTCCCCCCCACCCCAAGATAGTGTCTGGCTTTGTTGCCCAGGCCGGAGTGCAGTGGCATGACCACAGCTCACTGCAGCCTCTGCCTCTGGGGCTCAAGCTATTCTCCCACCTAAGCCCCCCCAAGTAGCTGGGACTACAGGTGTGTGCCACCAAGTCCAGCTAATTTCTTTGTATTTTTTGTAGAGATAGGGTTTCACTATGTTACCCAGGCTGGTCTCAAACTCCTGACCTCAAGTGATCTGCCCACCTTGGCCTCCCAAAGTGCTGAAATTACAGATGTGAGCCACCGTGCCCAGCCTATCCTGGACTTCTTTTTAGCCACTTAATCATCATCTCAAAGTTATGCCATTTCCATCTCTTAATTATCTTTTCTACCCTTCCTTTCCACCAATACATGGATTCTCTTAGGGACTTCCCTTTTTTTTTTTTTTTTTTTAGACGGACTCTCGCTCTGTTACCCAGGCTGGAGTGCAGTGGCATGATTTCAGCTCACTGCAACCTCTGCTTCCCAGGTTCAAGCAATTCTTCTGCCTCAGACTCCCAAGTAGCTGGGACTACAGGCACGTGCCACCACGCCCGGCAATTTTTGTATTTTTAGTAGAGATGGGACTTCACCATATTGGCCAGGCTGGTCTCGAACTCCTGACCTGGTGATCTGCCCGCCTCGGCCTCCCAAAGTGCTGGGATTACAGGCATGAGACACTACGCCCAGCTGGATTTCTTTACTGGCTCTACCAGCCTCTACAATGTAGCAGGTAATCTTACTAAGAACAGATCTCATCATGTCAATCACTTCCTTAAAACCCTTCAATCGCTCCTCCTATTAATTAGCCTTAAAATAAAATCCAAACCTCATAACACAGCATCCCGCCAACATATTTGGTCTGTTTTTCTTTTTCTTTTTTTTTTTTTTTGAGACAGAGTCTCACTCTGTCACCCAGGCTGAAGTGCAGTGGCGCAATCTCAGCTCACTGCAATGTCCACCTCCCAGGTTCAAGCGATTCTCCTGCCTCGGCCTCCTGAGTGGCTGGGATTACAGGCACATCACCACGCCTAGCTACTTTTTGTATTTTCAGTAGAGATGGAGGTTTCACCATGTGGGTCAGGCTGGTCTCGAACTCCTGACCTCATGATCCACCTGCCTCAGCCTCCCAAAGTGTTGGGATTACAGGCGTGAGCCACCACACCTGGCCTTGTTTTTTTTTTCTTTTTTGAGACAGGGTCTCACTCTGTCACCCATACTGGAGTTCAGTGGTGTGATCTCAGCTCACTGCAACCTCTGCCTCCCAGGCTGAAGTGATCTTCCCAACCTCGGCCTCTTGCGTATCTGGGACCACAGGCGTATACCACCATGCCCAGCTAATCTTTTATATTTTTAGTAGAGACGGGGTTTTGCCCTGTTGCCCAAACTGGTCTTGAACTCCTGGACGCAAATAATCCACTCGCCTCGGCCTCCCAACCTGCTGGGATTACAGGTGTGAGCCACCAAGCCCAGCCGGTCTTTTTTCGTCTTACTCTTCTTCTCAGACCAGATTCGCACTCCATGCTCACATTTCCAAGTCTTTTTTACTGGCTACACTGTCTACAATGCCCTTTCCCTCTCTCTTTACTGATGAACATTTACTCTGTCCTTTAGGATTCAGTTCAGGCATCATCTACCAGAAAGCCTTACTTGGGCACACCAGGCTGAAGTGTTTCATCTGTCTGATAGCACTGGCATAGTATCTTTTTTTTTTTTTTGAGATGGAGTCTCACTCTGTTGCCCAGGCTGGAGTGCAGTGGCACGATCTCAGCTCACTGCAACCTCCACCTCCCAGGTTCAAGTGATTCTCCTGCCTCAGCCTCCCAAGTAGCTGGGATTACAGGCACACATCACCGTGCCCGGCTAATTTTTGTGTTTTTAGTAGAGACGGGGTTTCATCATGTTGGCCAGGATGGTCTCGATCTCCTTACCTCATGATCCACCCGCCTAAGCCTTCCAAAGTGCTGGGATTACAGGCATGAGCCACCACACCTGGACAGCATAGTATCTTACTATGTACTTTAAGTATCCATGCACCTCACTTGTTTCCCATAGTTTTTGGGCAAGACTCAGTGTCTTTTTTGTTGTTGTTTTTTGAGACAGGGTCTCGCTCTGTCACCCAAGCTGGAGTGCAGTGGCTCCATTGTGGCTCACTACGGCAGCCTCAACCTCCTGGGCTCAAGTGATCCTCCCACCTTAGTTTCCCAAGTAACTGGGACTATAGGTGCATGCCATCATACTTTTTTTTTTTTTTTTTGAGATGGAGTCTCGTTCTGTCGCCAAGCTGGAGTGCTGTGGCACCATCTTGGCTCACTGCAAGCTCTGACTCCCTGGATCAAGCAATTCTCCTGCCTCAGCCTCCCGAGTAGCTGGGACTACAGGCACCTGCCACCACGCCCAGCTAATTTTTGTATTTTTAGTAGAGACAGGGTTTCACCATGTTGGCCAGGATGGTCTCGATCTCCTGACCTCGTGATCCACCCGCCTCGGCCTCCCAAAGTACTGAGATTAGAGGCATGAGCCACCGCACCCGGCCATACTTATCTAATTTTTAAATTTTTTTGTAGAGATGGGGGTCTCACTATGTTGCCCAGGCTGGTCTCAAACTCCTGGGCTCAAGCAATTCTCCCACCTTGGCCTCCCAAAGGGCTAGGATTACAGGTTAAGAGCCACCATACCTGGCCAAGAATTAGTGTTTTATTCATGCCATAGTGCCAACACCTAGAATAGCTTCTCTCTATAGAAAATATTAATAGATCATCAATAATAGATTCTTCTCTTTTCTTCCCTTACGTAACTTGGTTAAAGTCATATAGTTAGAAAGTGGCAGAGTTGGCCGGGCGCGGTGGCTCATGCCTGTAATCCCAGCACTTTGGGAGGCCGAGGCGGGCAGATCACGAGGTCACGAGATCAAGACCATCCTGGCTAACACAGTGAAACATCGTCTCTACTAAAAAGTACAAAAAATTAGCCGGGCGTGGTGGCAGGCGCCTGTAGTCCCAGCTACTTGGGAGGCTGAGTCAGGAGAATGGCGTGAACCCAGGAGGTGGAGCTTGTAGTGAGCCAAGATCGTGCCACTGCACTCCAGCCTGGGCAACAGAGCGAGACTCTGTCTCAAAAAAAAAAAAAAAAAAAAAAAGTGGCAGAGTTGTGTCGTGTGTTAACTAAAGACTAAATCTAAAGCCTATGCCCTTTCCACAATGCCATATTACTCTTCAACCCAGACAGATGCCATCACTTTCACTGGTGACATGGAGTTGAGATTCAGGAAAATAAAACACACACACTGACCTGTGCAGTGACTGGTGGCCCAGCAAACAGGGCCTTGTATGCAGAGGCAGCAACAGACAAAGCCCCCTTCACCAGTCCTCCAGCAATGCTGCTCCCATGATGGTGCCTGCAGAGGAAAACCAAATTATCTCCCCAAACACAAATCATTACCTTTTTACAAGATAATCTGGGCTCTAATCCTTGGAAGAAAATAAGATTTCCTTAAGAGAAAAAAATCAGATAGAAAAAGAGAACACGATTGCTTTCATTATCAGCTTTATAGCTACAAATCATGGTTTGATAGAGGGCCCAGCTCTACTGGTGCAAGATATGGGCACTGCAGGAAACACACCACTCTGGTAACCATGACGGCTCTCACTCCTAGCTGAAAATTAATGTGATCGAGGACACACCAGGATATCAACAGTTTGTCTGCTCAATTATTCTCTCAGAGAAAACACCTTGCAAAGGAAATGTGATTCTCTGGACACTGGCCTAATATGAGTGGGAGCAGAGAACCAGGTATGTCCAAGAAAAAATTATTTAAATGTATACTGGGCTTAACCTTTCTGCCTTTTCCCCAGTGCTAAGAGTGAGGTAATTTGGGGACATTATTTCCTTATCTGGAACATAAAACACTCTTTTTTTTTTTTTTTTGAGACAGAGTCTTTCTCTGTCCCCAAGGCTGGAGTGCAGTGGCGCGATCTCGGCTCACCGCAACCTCCACCTCCTGGGTTCACGCCATTCTCCTGCCTCAGCCTCCCAAGTAGCTGGGACTACAGGCGCCCGCCACCACGCCCGGCTAATTTTTTGTATTTTTAGTAGAGACGGGGTTTCACCGTGTTAGCCAGGATGGTCTCGATCTCCTGACCTCGTGATCCGCCCGCCTCGGCCTCCCAAAGTGCTGGGATTACAGGCTTCAGCCACCGCGCCCGGCCTAAAACACTTTTTTTTTGATGTTGTTTCACTTGTCAGCCAGGCTCGAGTGCAATGGTGCAATCTCAGCTCACTGCAACCTCCGCCTCCTGGGTTCAAGCAATTCTCCCACCTCAGCCTCCTGAGTAGCTGGGATTACAGGCGCCCACCACCATGCCTATCTAATTTTTGTATTTTTAGTAGAGACGGGGTTTCGCTATGTTGGCCAGGTTGATCTTGAACTCCTGACCTCATGATCCACCCGCCTCGGCCTCCCAAATAGAACACTCTTTTTTTTTTTTTTTTGAGACGGAGTCTCGCTGTGTCGCCCAGGCTGGAGTGCAGTGGCGCAATCTTGGCTCACTGCAAGCTCTGCCTCCCGGGTTCACGTCATTCTCCTGCCTCAGCCTCTCCGAGTAGCTGGGACTACAGGCGCCCGCCACCACGCCCGGCTAATTTTTTTGTATTTTTAGTAGAGACGGGGTTTCACCGTGGTCTCGATCTCCTGACCTCGTGATCCACCCGCCTCGGCCTCCCAAAGTGCTGGGATTACAAGCGTGAGCCACTGCGCCCGGCCCCAAATAGAACACTCTTAAACATCAGCTTTAGCTGTTTGTTCAGTGTCGCTCAAAGCCTTTAGAAGAAACAAGAACAAGAAGGAACGAGGGCTCCGTTTCTCTGCTCTCTGAAGATGGGTACATACTGTGAGAGGCCCTTTTAAGCAGAAGGAATACGAGAATATCCACCTGCTTCTGAAAAAAGAGACTGCACAAGGTTGTTACCTTGAGTGGTCATAGCTCTTCTGTCTGCTGTTTACAAGTCCTGATGAGCCTCTGTGCTCTAAAAGCAAAAGAGCTGTTGGTTAGATGCAGCATCCATAAGCACCTACTGTTTCCTAACTCACAGCAAGGCTATTATTGAGGCAGGTGGCAATCTGATCACAGTGTTTGAAGTCTTTTTTTTTTTTTTTTTAAGTATTTGGGAAGTTTTAAGGGTAGTTTAAGTGATAAGGAGAAATGTCCAGAAATGCAATGCAAGATGACTGTTTATTGAATCAGAAAAATCAACTCTATAATCCTAACACACTGATATATTTTGTAGTAAGAAAACAGACTCTCAGCCATTAGAAACCTGCTGAACTGCTAGTCAGGAAAGGTGGACATGGAGCTGGAATCTAGACTGTTTGGCTCCAAAGCCTGTGTTCTTTCCACTACCTCTATGAGGTCTAACGATATATTCAGCCAGATAATAGAAATTAGAGTATGCAGGAGGAGCATGGAGAGAGTGAAGGGCAAGATTTTTTTGTTTTTTTTTAGACGGAGTCTCGCACTGTTGCCTGGGCTGGAGTGCAACGGTGCGATCTCGGCTCACTCCAACCTCCGCCTCCCAGGTTCATGCGATTCTCCTGCCTCAGCCTCCCAAGTAGCTGGGATTACAGGTGCCCGCCACCATGTCCGGCTAATTTTTGCTATTTTTTAGTAGAGACAGGGTTTCACTATGTTGGCCAGGTTGGTCTTGAACTCCTGACCCTATGATCCGCCTGCCTTGGCCTCCCAAAGTGTTGGGATTACAGGTGTGAGCCACCATGCCCAGCCTGTGAAGGGCAAGTTTCTAAAAACTGCCAAGAATCACGAAGAGAGAGAGACTATTTATACCTGGTTTCCATTAGACAGGAGCAGAGAAAATGAGAAAAAGCTTAGGCTGATCATTACCTCCTCTGATCTGATCAGGGACTGAAGAAACTTCTGGTATGGTAACTGGTAAATCCACTCCTGGGGAACCATGATGAGGTACACAAGGAGGGCTCCTTTCAGAAAGACACAATATGGAAAGTAAATTGAAACGGCACTTATGGCAACAGTGGAGAAATAGTAAACACAGCACAGCAGTGCCAAATTCTCTACAGAGGCTTCACATTTCTGATCCAGATCACATGTCTGGATTTAGGGTTCCATCATCAGGGCTACCTTCTACCCCATTTTCCTCTTTAGCCACAGGCAAGCTAGAAATGTTGGCTTCAGTCTGGTCATGTCCTACCTATATCAAGTGGTGTCAATAAACGGAAATGTCTAGCTTTTGGGGAGAATGGTTTACATTATAGTCAAGGCTCCAGCATTTTTCCTACTATTAGGAGATAAGAATGATTCAGATAGATTCACCAGAGAATTAAAAATAATTGGTTTGGTTTTATAGTGTTTTTTCCCATAATGGATTTAACTTCCTAATTATGGCTGTTTTGGTTGAGTTTTTGCTGCCTTTACTGAAGAGTCAATAAAACAAGGAGGGAAGGTCCAGGGATGTTTGTGTTTAAAAACTGGCTCTCAGCCAGGCATAGTGGCTCACACCTGTAATCCCAGCATTTTAGGAGACCCAGGCAGTTGGATCGCTTAAGGCCAGGAGTTCAAGACCAGCCTGGACAACGTGGCAAAACCCCACTTCTACAGTAAATACATAAATTAGCTGGGTGTGGTGGCCCATGCCTATAGTCCCAGCTACTCAGAGGGCCGATGTGGGAGGATTGCTTGAGCCTCAGAGGCAGAGGTGGCAGTGAGCCAAGATTGTGCCACTGCACTCCAGCCTGGGCAATAGAGTGAGACCCTATCTCAAAAAAAAAAAAAAAAACACAACCAGCTCTCAATAATCAAAATATAAGCAGACAGACTATACTCAGATAATTTAAGGCCAACTAAAATATTTCTTTAAATCCAGAATCCACAAATACTGGGAAATACAACTTTTATTCATCTAAATTCAGACTTTACTATGGAAAATAGTCTCTTTCCATACTGAGGAAAAAACAGGTTTTGAGATCAGGTCGGTTCCTCTCTTTATTTCACCTCTGAAGAACACCCCAGCTGAGGGGGCTGTGAGTGGTACCTGGGCAGTGGCGGTGGAAGCTCCACTACCTCTGGGATTAGGGGCACTGTTTCCAGAGTCTGTGAGGTCGTGAGGATGTCACTTATGCTGTGCTCCTGTGGCTGGTTCTCCCCTCCAGGGAGTCTCTCCCCAGCCTCAGCTGGTTCCTGCCCAGCCTCAACCCCAGGCTCGCCTTCAGCACCTCGCTCCAGGCCTGGCTGTGAGAGCGCAGAGCTGTACATGGAATCCCCCAGGGGGCGGCTGGTATCAAAGCACTCAGGCAGGATGATGATGTAATCCTCTGAGGAAGCAGAGGACTGACTTTGAACTTCATCTCTGAGCTCATCCTCCTCCTCCTCCTCCTCCTCCTCCTCCTCCTCCTCCTCCATGACAGCTTCTTCCTCAGTGATATGGACAATCTCCTCCCTCTCATCTCCAAGTGGTCCTTCTTCAGGCAAGGCAAATTTCACTAAAGGATGAAAGCAACCAATTTTAAGGTGGAAGCTAAAAGAAGGCCTAAGTACTATCCTTACTTGGTAAAGCCTTGTGGATCATGAGCTAGAATTATGAAAGCCAGAAGAGAGAGAAGAACTAAAGGGAAGTGCTGGTTCTGGAACCATGACCATATTCTAAGTTTGAAGACTATGCAAAACAAAATAGAATCAAAGCTCACAGAAACAAGGTAGGCAGAAACACCCAGGCTTGCAAGAAGCTCTATGAATCATAAAAGGAGGCAGCTCCATCCCTTCCCTTTTCCTTTTTATGTGATGGTTAATATACTGAGTAGAGTTTAAACCAAAACTGATACACTAACAGTGCTATAAAAAGAGGAAAAGCTAGGAGATGAGTATTGCAGGATTATATGCCTATCTCCTCCTCTTCTTTACAAAGATGATGCAGTCATGGGAGAAAACTGGCCAATCATGTTTGAGGGGGTAAAAAAAGGATATAAAAAAGCTACCCAGGGCCGGGCGCAGTGGCTCACCCTTGTAATCCCAGCACTTTGGGAGGCCGATGTGGGTGGATCACAAGGTCAGGAGATCAAGGGCATCCTGGCTAACACGGTGTAACCCCATCTCTACTAAAAATACAAAAAAATTAGCTGGGCGTGGTAGCGGGCACCTATAGTGCCAGCTATTTGGGAGGCTGAGGCAGGAGAATGGTATGAACCTGGGAAGGCAGAGGCTGCAGTCAGCCGAGACCACGCCGCTGCACTCCAGCCTGGGTGACAGAGACTGTGTCCCAAAAAAAAAAAAAAAAAAAAAAAAAAGCTACCCAGGCCATGTGTGGTGGCTTATGCCTAAAATCCCAGCATGTTGGGAGGCCAAGGCAGGCAGACTGCTTGAGCTTAGGAGTTCGAGACCAGCCTGGGCAACATGGCGAAATCCCATCTCTACAGAAAAAAAAAAAAAATTTTAGCTCATTGTGGTGGCACGTGGCTGTGGTCCCAGTTGCTTGGCAAACAGAGGTAGGAGGAGCCCAGGATGTTGTGGCTGCAATGAGCCATAAACTTGCTACTCGCACCTTAGCCTGGGCGACAGTGAGACCTTATCTCAAAAAAAAAAAAAAAAAATTCCCCATAAATCCTATCAGAATAACAGCTGTGAACATTTTGGTATTGTCTTTCCAGAGCTTTTTGTTATGTATTTGTACACACATGTGGAAAAAAAATAAAGATATACATGACTGATTGATTTGAGATGGAGTCTCACTCTGTTGCCCGGGCTGAAGTGCAGTAGCATGATCTTGGCTCACTGCAAGCTCCGCCTCCCAGGTTCACGCCATTCTCCTGCCTCAGCCTCCTGAGTAGCTGGGACTACAGGTGTGCCCGCCACCACACCCAGCTTATTTTTTGTATTTTTAGTAGAGATGGGGTTTCACTGTGTCAGCCAGGATGGTCTTGATCTCCTGACCTCATGATCCACCTGCCTCGGCCTCCCAACGTGCTGGGATTACAGGTATGAGCCACCGCACCTGGCCACATGTACACTTTATTATTATTTTTTTAGACGGAGTCTCGCTCTGTCACCCAGGCTGGAGTGCAGTGGCAGGATCTCGGCTCACTGCAACCTCTGCTTCCTGGGTTCAAGCAATTCTCCTGCCTCAGCGTCTTGAGTAGCTGGATCACAGGCACACGCTACCACGCCCAGCTAATTTTTGTATTTTTAGTAGAGATGGGGTTTCACCATGTTGGTCAGGCTGGTCTCAAACTCCTGAGCTCGTGATCTGCCCGCCTCGGCCTCACAAAGTGCTGGGATTACAGGCATGAGCCACTGCGCCTGGCCTTACATGTATACTTTAAACAAATGTAAGATAAATAATATTTAAAGATATAGGTCAAATTTGATTATAATAAAGAGATTCTCCAATATTATTTTGACACAGTATATTTGAATTTTTGGATACTTCTTAAAATATATGCTATTGGTTCTATCTATCTGATACCTAGAAGTTTCTGTTATAAAGGTATTTATTCCTTTTTTTTTTTTGAAACGGAGTTTCACTCTTGTTGCCAGGCTGGAGTGCAATGGCACCACCTTGGCTAATCACAGCCTTCGCCTCCCAAGTTAAAGTGATTCTCTTGCCTCAGCCTCCCAAGTACCTGGGATTATAGGCATGTAATCCTCGGCATGTAGCCATCACACCCGGCTAATTTTTTGTATTTTTAGTAGAGATGGGGTTTCTCCATGTTGGTCAGGCTGGTCTCGAACTCCCAACCTCAGGTGATCCACCCACCTCAGCCTCATAAAAGTGCTGGGATTACAAGGGTGAGCCACCGCGCCCAGCCTATAAAGGTATTTATTACAGCAGAATTTAACCTTGAGAAACTTTGTTGGTACTCCTGCTTCTATCCACTGTTTCTGGGACTGCTGCCCTTGGAGAAAGCAGACAACTCAGCTGCCCATAGGGGTCTCTGCTAAGGAGCTCTGTCAAATTACAGGAAGATTCCTTACTGCAGAATCCAGGCAGCACAACTGGCTGCTATTCCACTGTGGAATGCAGCTGTAATTCTGCCCCTGAGAAGATGGAGAAATGAGTATGGTGGCTTCTTTGCTCCTGATGCTCTAATTAGAACAGTCAGGTAGCATACGTAGAGTTTAAAGACACACACAAGATCAGAATTTCTTTTTTCTTTTTTTTTTTTTTTTGAGACAGAGTCTCGCTTTGTCGCCCAGGCTGGAGTGCAGTGGCGCAATCTTGGCTCACTGCAAGCTCCGCCTCCCAGGTTCACGCCATTCTCCTGCCTCAGCCTCCCAAGTAGCTGGGACTACAGGCACCCGCCACCTCGCCAGGCTAATTTTTTGTATTTTTAGTAGAGACGGGATTTCACCATGTTAGCCAGGATGGTCTCAATCTCCTGACCTTGTGATCCACCCGCCTCGGCCTCCCAAAGTTCTGGGATTACAGGCTTGAGCCACCACGCCCCACCAAGATCGGAACTTCTAACTAAGATCACTCTCCCTTCAGTCTCAGTGAAGAAGAGGACATCTAACTAGTCAAGTCTGGAAGTCACAATTCAGGTGCCACCCTGCTAGGTGAGGGAAATGCAAGGACACTCACTCTGCAAGGACTTCTGTCTGCAAGGAGGGTTGTGGTCTGGGGCAGCATCCAAGGTAAGGGATCGGATTACTGTCTCACACACAAACTGGGTCCCACTCAGGTCTTCTTCTGCTTCCTCCACAGAAGCAATATTCTCAGCCTTCCTCTTTACTGACACCATAGAATCTGAAAGACACACGAACCTTGTCTGCACTTGGTGTTTAAAGTGCTGAGGAACATTCACCAGTCATTACCCATGCTAAAACTAAACCAAGGAATAGCCGCTATGTGTGCCACGTGAAGGTGAGGAGACTTCAAAACACGAGATGCTACAGAAAGAAAGCGCATTTACGTGCTAAAGTAGGGTCAGTAGGGGATAGCTGTAAAATAGGGTATGATATGGAAAGGGAGGACGCAAATACTTTAAAAATGTTTAATCCCTTACCAGGAAGTGCTTTAAATCCTGCCCCTTCATTCTCTTCCTCTATCTGCCCCAAGCCTGGCTTCTCTATTAAAGGACTGTCATGTGGCAGAGGAGACATGCAAGGAGTCATATCTGGAGAATGAAGACAGGAGAACCATCAATCAAGAGAAAGTATCGGCCGGGCGCGGTGGCTCAAGCCTGTAATCCCAGCACTTTGGGAGGCCGAGGCGGGCGGATCACAAGGTCAGGAGATCGAGACCACGGTGAAACCCCGTTTCTACTAAAAATACAAAAAATTAGCCGGGCGTGGTGGCGGGCGCCTGTAGTCCCAGCTACTCGGAGAGGCTGAGGCAGGAGAATGGCGTGAACCTGGGAGGCGGAGCTTGCAGTGAGCCGAGATTGCGCCACTGCACTCCAGCCTGGGGGACAGAGCGAGACTCCGTCTCAAAAAAAAAAAAAAAAAAAAAAAGAGAAAGTATCATATCATCAATAGTCAGTGTCCAGAAGTAGCAGTTCGTGGGCTTCTTGCCTCCTGCAGACCAAGATATGCTTTGAGGTCTGTTACAAAAAATTTCTCCAGACCAGTAAGTATGCAAAATATCTCAGATCAATCAATGCAGGCAGAATCACAGTTATTTAGCCTGGAAAGCTGTGGCCAAGACACAAAACCATGAACATAAAGGAACAAAAGGACACAAATATGTAGAGGAAAAAGAAGAGAAGAGGATTGCTTTATAGTGGAAAAGCCTTGCACGAATTTGTTTTATTGTTTTTTATTTTTTTTTTTTTTTGAGATGGAGTCTTGCTCTGTCACCCAGGCTAGAATGCAGTGGCACAATCTCGGCTCACTGCAACCTCTGCCTCCCGGGTTCAAGCAACTCTCTAACTCAGCCTCCCGAGTAGCTGGGATTACAGGCACCTGCCACTATGCCGGGCTAATTTTTGTATTTTTAGTAGAGATGGGGTTTCACCATCTTGGCCAGGCTGGTCTTGAACTTCTGACCTTGTGATCCACCCGCCTTGGCCTCCCAAGGTGCTGGGATTACAGGCGTGAGCCACCATGCCCAGCCTCTTTTTTGTTGTTGTTTTTTGAGATTGGGTTTCACTCTGTCGTCCAGGCTGGAGAGCAGTGGCACAATCCTGGCTCACTGCAGCCTCTGCCTCCTGGGATCAGGAGATTCTCCCACTTCAGTCTCCCTGGTAGCTGGGACCACAGGTACAGGCCACCAGGCCGAGCTAATTTTTTTTTTTTTTTTTTTTTTTTTTGAGACGGAGTTTTGCTCTTGTTGTCCTGACTGGAGTGCAATGGTGCAATCTCAGCTCACTGCAACCTCCACCTTCTGGGTTCAAGCAATTCTCCTGCCTCAGTCTCCTGAGTAGTTGGGATTATAGGCATGTGCCACGATGCCAGGCTAATTTTGTATTTTTAGTAGAGAAGGGGTTTCTCCATGTTGGTCAGGCTGGTCTCAAACTCCTGACCTCAGGTGATCTGCCCGCCTCGGCTTCCCAAAGTGCTGGGATTACAGGCGTGAGCCACCGTGCCTGGCCACACCCAGCTAATTTTTAAAAGTAATTTTTGTAGAGATGGGGGTTTCACCATGTTGCCCAGGCTGGTCTCAAACCCTGGCCTCAAGTGATCCTCCTGCCTTGGCCTCCCAAAGAGCTAGAATTATAGACACGAGCCACCATGCCCAACATGTTGTTGCTTTTGACAAAGGACAGGAAAGAAGGAAAACGGATCCATGATTGCTGCTTTATTGTCCTACTGTGGGAGAAATCCTTGCCATTTCCTCAGAATAAAACACTACCAGTGTCTAGGCTGTGGTACTTTTGTGCCTATTAGTAAGATGAACAAGATGAAATGAGTGACATTCTTACCCACAGGGGTGTTGTGGGGCACTCTCTCCAACTCTTGAACAATGTTTATATCCAACAGCTCAAAGGACAGCAGGTCCTATAAAAAAAGACAATGTTAGGCTGTTTGGAGTGCATGCTGGAGCCATGTCTTGATGGGACCTGTAGACCATTTCCACATCATTTTGTATTCAACTCTGTTCAAATTCATGCCTGTCCCCAGACAAGTGAAAACAAGAAGAGTTAAATGGGGATTAGATGTTGAAATAACCCAATAGCAGGAAAGAGAAAATGCAGCAGGTATGAAGGAGAATTAGCTAGGCTGAAGTGAAGAGGCAACTAAAGGGAGTTTGTGGGGAAGTACAGGATTGAGTTCCCAATTCAAAGAGGAAACATCTAGATTACAAACTTGCTTCCATGGGTGATCTCCTTCCCATTAAATATACCTGACTAGATCAAAGTGGGCATATCTCTGATTTCCTGATTACCGCCTATGGCTCTACCACCTTCTCTCCTGTGCTCTCTCCCTCTGTCCCTTGCCCTTCAAAGTGCTGAATCTTCCACCTGGGCAGTCAGAAGATCCACAGATGGGATGTAGAGCTCCCTCTCACTGGCAACATTTTTTGCCTTCTGTGGGATGCAGGCTGCTGTCCCTTCTGTCTGCTCAGTCACTTCACCAAGCTGTCTTTCTTCTTTAGCCAGAAGAAAAGCTTCCTATAGAGACAAACCATTGAGACAAATTTTAGGCCTTCAACAGAACTGAAGAGGCAGGCTGATAATGCCCCCAAAAATAAAAACGCTGCTGTACCTCCATATTTTAAAAAACTTAATAAATGTTTTTGATATATTTTTAGTTATAGAAAAAGCTGTAAAAACAGCAGAGAGAATTCACATTCACCCAGCTTCCCCTAATGACAATTTATATTAACTGTAATAGTCAAAACCAGAAAATTAACATTGGATAACTTTAAGCAGTAAACACTCTGCCTCACTAATACAGCGAAATTGCATTAAAAAACTGCGCACTAAGTAGCAACCAGGGCAAGACCTCATTAGTATTTAGGGAACATACACAGGGTATTTCAGGAGAGATGGATGTTAAGGAGTAAAGCTATCAGTTCAGCAGTTCCACAGGCCAGCCCAGGCCAGAAGCCCCTTTTTCCCTTGTGCAGCCAACAGGCTGACCATGCAACATTACAAAGAGGTACAAAAATATTCAGGGACTACCTGCAGCAAGACCCTAAAGACACCAAAACAAACACCCTAAGGAAGAGGCCAAATATCAGCATAGAAATGTGTTGGGGCAGGGGGAGATGCTAACCTTTCAAGATTTCTGGAAAACAACCAGCTATGAGTGGGTTCTTTTAGTTTTAGCCATCTCCTCTCTAACTAAGATTTGGATACTAGGCCAAAGCCTGTCAGTCAATGCTCACCTCTTGCTGGCAGGTGAGATCATCAATTTTGCTTGAGCTGATCATGCCCTTTTCAATGTTATCAGGGCTCTCTTCGGAGGGGAAAGGATCTACTATGATACTGCACCAGACCCGAGGCCCAAATTGCTGGCCTTTGTGAGAAAGACGCCAATGGGAAGTATACGTTCCCTCCAAGGCTGGGGCAATGAACTCTACAGATACAACTCCCACATGGCCGGCCTTGAGGCAGGGAACCAAAACATCCTTCTTTTCTGTGGAAGCCAAAGTCAGGTTTCCCCACATGAACTTGAGCTGAAAAGAACAGTAAGAAGAGAAAGCAAGCTTGTCAGCTGAGCACTCTGCCACTTCAAATCACCTCATCTTCGCATTTTGTGGGAAAAATTACCTTTGTGTCTGCACTCCACTTTACATTTCCCGTATTTTTCATCCTCCAGTGTTTGATAAACTTGGTTCCTGGCTGAAGGTGAGTCCCATCAGGCAAATTCTCATCCACAAATGCTGCACTGAGCATTGGCATAACGGGGGTATAGGGCTGCAAAGGGAGTCTGAATAGAAATTCAGATGCTTAGTCACTTGCTGTTGGGTGTGAAGGCTTCTGAATACCTCACACTAGCTTGAGAGTCTGACTGTGACTCTTGAAAATGTACTAACCCATTTGCCTTAAAAATAATACTGATATTACTAGTATAGGACCACATATTAGAAACAATAAATTTTCTGACAAACTTAAAACAATAAAACAAAACAGAGGATAGGTCTCACTCCTGAGCTTAAAAAGTCATGGTAAGAGTAATTAAAGGGGCCTATAAATACAACACCTAGAGAGTCAGGCTTTTAAAACATTTGTTCCTTTTGCTTCAATTGCAGATTGCCTCCAATGAAGAAAGGGACCCCGCCATTCTGAACTTTAGTGGTTTCTATCTTTCTGAAGAAGGAAACAAAACAAGTGTCAAAAATAACTGCCAAACTTGGCCAGGCACGGTTGCTCACGCCTGTCATCCCAGCACTTTGGGAGGCCAAGGCAGATGGATCACGAGGTCAGGAGGTCGAGACCATCCTGGCTAACATGGTGAAACCCTGTCTCTACTAAAAAATACAAAAAATTAGCTGGGCATGGTGGCGGGCACCTGTAGTCCCAGCTACTCGGGAGGCTGAGGCAGGAGAATGGCGTGAACCCAGGAGGTGGAGCTTGCAGTGAGCCGAGATCGTGCCACTGCACTCCAGCCTGGGCAACAGGTGAGACTCCAAGACTCTGTCTCAAAAACAAAACAAACAAACAAAAAACTACCAAAACACCCTTTAATAATACTAAGACCAGGCCAGGCAGGCGCAGTGGCTCACGCCTGTAATCTCAGCACTTCGGGAGGCCAAGGCGGGTGGATTCATGAGGTCAGGAGTTTGAGACCAGCCTGACCAACAGGATGAAACCCCGTCTCTACTGAAAAAATACAAAAATTAGCCGGGCATGGTGGCACGCACCTGTAATCCTAGCTACTCAGGAGGCTGAGGCACGAGAATCACTTGAACCCGGGAGGCGGAGGTTGCAGTGAGCCTAGATCATGCCACTGCACTCCAGCCTGGGCGACAGAGTGAGACTCCATCTCAAAAAAAAAAAAAAAAAAAAAAAAAGCCGGGTGCTGTGGCTCACGCCTGTAATCCCAACACTTTGGGAGGCCAAGGCGGGCGGATCACGAGGTCAAGAGATCGAGACCATCCTGGCTAACATGGTGAAACCCCATCTCTACTAAAAATACAAAAAATTAGCCAGGCGTGCTGGCGGGTGCTTGTAGTCCCAGCTACTCAGGAGGCTGAGGCAGGAGAATGGCGTGAACCTGAAGGCAGAGCTTGCAGTGAGCCGAGATCGCACCACTGCACTCCCGCCTGGGCGACAGAGCAAGACTCTGTCTCAAAAAACAAACAAAAAACAAAAAAAAATACTAAGACCAGATAATGGAAAGTTTTAAAGATTTGGGTGTTAAGGGCTACCAATAAATAAGACGGAAGTTGGTTGAAGTTCCAGTTTCAGAGAGCTGGGCCTAAAGTTTTGGCTCCCACCCCAGCCCTAGGGCTTACATCAGGGTATTAGACTGCAGCAAGCTCTCAGGTCGGCCTAAAGGAGACTTGGGGCTCTGGAGTCCATGGATTGAATTCCACAGGTGAATTTTCCTATGGAGTTTAAGCTGCTTTTTAAGTTCCTTGACCTCTGCTTTACGTTGTTTCTTCTCAGCTCGCAACCTTTGCTTTTCTGCTTTAAGAAAGTTCTTATCAACCTGTTTCTGGAGCCTGTGAGATAATAAAAGCAGGTCTTAAAAGAAAGTCACAAATAAATTCTGAAGCTATGTAGAGCCAATTGCAATCTCCATCAGTGTCAGCTTCCAGTTTAATTTCTTTTTTTGTTTTAGAATTAGGGTCTCACTCTGTCATGTAGGCTGGAGTACAGTGGTGTAATCATGGCTCCCTTCTACCTCATATTCCTGGGCTCAAGCAATCTGCTCACCTCAGACTCCCAAGTAGCTGAAACTATAGGTATGCACCACCACGCCTGGCTAATTTTTAAATTTTTTTGTAGAGATGGGATCTTGCTATGTTGCCCAGGCTGGTCTCAAATATTTGGCTTCAAGCACTCCTCCCACCTTAGCCCCTCAAGTTGCTGAGATAACAGTTATGGGCCATTGTGCCCAGCCTACTTTAGTTTCTTAATTTCTTTTTATAGCTATTATTTCTATTTCACTAACTTTGGATAACTGTCTTCATTATTGCACATCAATTGAAAATGAGCAGAACTAAGGAGACTATCTGTAGTTTTGTGATTCACACCTTGTCACCAGAACCAAGAAGTCAATCAGAGAATAAGCATCTCCATGTAGAGGGTTTTACCTGACTTGTTCCAGAGCAGCAGGAAGACGAGGAGTAGAGTACTTTGAGTGACAGAACGGTTCAGAGGAGCCCACAATGGGTCTCCGCAACTTCAGCAGGACGTGGTTAGTGTCGTGGCCATATGGCCCTGCTTCACAATCTTCACAGATATTGTAGGATGGGCATAGGCTGTGGGGAAAGAATGGCACAATACACAATGGCAGAATAGGAAGTACCTGGGGTAGGGAGATATAAGACCATACTTCTATGTTTGCTCCAGTACCAACTAGCAGGTAACCTGAGCATGCCATCTGACTATGCCATGCCTCAATTTTCCTCATTAATAAAATGAGGATAATAACACTTAACCCATATCCATTTCAAAGGAAAATCTATGGGAGGAAGGTAAGATGTGAAAGTACATGGGGCCAGGCACAGTGGCTCATGTGTGTAATCCCAGCACTTTGGGAGGCCATGGAGAGGAGGATCATTTGAGTCCAGGAGTTTGAGACTAGCCTGGGCAATATAGGGAGACCCCATCTCTAAAAAAACTAATTAAAAGGCAGCGGCCGGGTGCAGTGGCTCACGCTTGTAATCCCAGCACTTTGGGAGGCCGAGGCGGGCGGATCACGAGGTCAGGAGATCGAGATCACGGTGAAACCCCGTCTCTACTAAAAATACAAAAAAAAAAATTAGCCGCGCGTGGTGGCGGGCACCTGTAGTCTCAGCTACTCGGAGAAGCTGAGGCAGGAGAACGGCATGAACCAGGGAGGTGGAGCTTGCAGTGAGCCGAGATTGCGCCACTGCACTCCAGCCTGGGCGACAGAGCAAGACTCCTTCTCAAAATAAATAAATAAATAAATAAAAGGCAGGCATGGTGGCCCGTGTCTGTGATCCCAGCTACTTGGCAGGCTGAAGTGAGAGGATTGTCTGAGCCTAGGAGGGTGAGGCTGCAGTGAACCATGATTGCACCCTGCACTCCAGCCTGGGTGACAGAGACCCTGTCACCAAAAAAAAAAAAAAAAAAAGGCATTTGGAACAACCGAGGAACTACCCTTAGTGATCTAATTTTGTCCATTCAGGGGAACATAATTTTGCCTGGCTTTGCTAATCCAAATGCACATTTGAACATAACAATCTGAACAGTTACAACCCACAAAGCATGTGGGTGAAGAGTAGCTTGTGCTTCCAACTCATAGCTACAACATCTAATGCTCAGAAACAGGGTACAATTAATTTCCCTTTACCTACACAGAAAGCCAGGGAGGTAAAAGCTGTAAAGTCTATCACTAGCTAGCTACTCCCAAGCAACTGCTTACCTACACTGGTAGCGGACACCAACAATCCTTCTTTGGCAGTTGTTGCAAGCAATATGCCAGCTGAACCGGTTTTCTGGCAAAAACAATGTTTCTTCTGAAGTAGGCATTGAGACTTCTGAAGGAAAAGAACCCAAGGATGGGTTCTGGAGGACAAGCTTTTCATGTAATTTCTGTTCAAGCTTCTCAACCGTTTCTTTAACCACTTGTTCTCTGAACTAGAATATGGAGCAGAAGGTGGGGAAAAAACTCAGTTCCAATATTGGAAAAAAGTGTGAAGATATCAGTAGATCTGAAACCTAACTGTCTCTGGTATAATACAAAAACACAATAAACAACTGCTACTAAATAGACAGAAACATAGCAAAAGGTCTATTCCTTCCACAGCTAAACTGGTTTGAAGAAAATATCAAGAAGTCCTTTTGATAAGTAAATTTCTAACATTTTCTCAAGCAGAGATTTGTCCCTCTCCCTTACATGCTTAAAATTAGACTCCCTCTTTTTCTGACACTTCACTGCAAAGGTTAGAGCTTTCTCAACTGGAACTATTCTAAGTTTGGAGATTATAAGCTACCACTCTTCACCTGTACCAGAGGCAGCAGCCACCTGGGTTCAGTTTTCTATTTCTTCCACATTCCACCTGTGCCAACACCGCAGTTAAAACCCAAGCGAGAGAGAACACTCACCATCTCCAGGTAGCTTGTGAACCAGTCTGGAGGCTTGTCTTGAGGCTGGTCTGTGTCACATGGAGCAGGTGGAAACGACTGGGAGGAAATACAAGCCGAGATGTTAGAGGTTACTTTTTCTATTTAAAATACTTTTCCTGGAGTGTATTATTCTGAGGTTTCTTTTGTGAAATCATGCAAGTATATAATTTTTTAAAAAGTCACAGTATGAAGGCATACTAAAGGAAAACAAAGTCTCTAGCCTGCTCCCCTTCTACAGAAGTAAACTATTACCAGTTTCAAAAGTCAGAGAGAGGAGCACAATAATTCCCAAATCTCTGATAAATGTGCAAATCTTACAACAAAGACAATGAGAAATAAATCTAGAAATTGGATAGACTGAAACAGGCAATGGGGAAAGGATTCCCTATTTAATAAACGGTGTTGGGAAAACTGGCTAGCCATATGCAGAAAACTGAAACTGGACCCCTTCCTTACACCTTATACAAAAATTAACTCAAGGTGGATTAAAGACTTAAACATAAGATCTAAAACCATAAAAACCCTAGAAGAAAACCTAGGCAATACCATTCAGGACATAGGCAGAGGCAAAGACTTCATGACTAAAACACCAAAAGCAATGGCAACAAAAGCCAAAATTGACAATGGGATCTAATTAAACTAAAGAGCTTCTGCACAGCAAAAGAAACTATCATCAGAGTGAACGGGCAACCTACATAATGAGAGAAAATTTTTGCAATCTATCCATCTGACAAAGGGCTAATATCCAGAATCTATAAGGAACTTAAACAAATTTACAAGAAAAAAAACAACCCCATCAAAAAGTGGGTAAAGGATATGAACAGACACTTCTCAAAAGAAGACATTTATGCAGCCAACAAACCTATGAAAAAAAGCTCATCATCACTGGTCATTAGAGAAATGCAAATCAAAACCACAATGAGATACCATCTCACTCCAGTTAGAATGGCAATCATTAAAAAGTCAGGAAACAGGGCTGGGCATGGTGGCTCACGCCTGTACTCCCAGCACTTTGGGAGGCCAAGGGGGGTGGACCACGAGGTCGGGAGTTCCAGACCAGTCTCACCAACATACTGAAACCCTGTCACTGCTAAAAATACAAAAAATTAGCCAGGTGTGGTGGTGTGTGCCTGTAATCCCACCTACTCAGGAGGCTGAGGCAGGAGAATCACGTGAACCTGGGAGGCAGAGGTTGCAGTGGGCCGAGATCACACCACTGCACTCCAGCCAGGGCGAAGGTGTGAGACTCTGTCTCAAAAAAAAAAAAAAACCGAGACCAAACCACACCTCTACACCAGCGGGGGGGAGGAGGGGAGACACTGAAAAAAAAAAAAAAAAAAAAAAAAAAGTCAGGAAATAATAGATGTTAGAGGCCGGGCGCAGTGGCTCACGCCTGTAATCCCAGCACTTTGGGAAGCCAAGGCGGGCAGATCACGAGGTCAGGAGATTGAGACCATCCTAGCTAACACGGTGAAACCCCGTCTCTACTAGAAATAAAAAAAATTAGCCGGGCGTAGTGGCAGGTGCCTATAGTCCTAGCTACTCAGGAGGCTGAGGCAGGAGAATGGCATTAACCCGGGAGGCAGAGCTTGCAGTGAGCCGAGATTGCGCCACTGCACTCCAGCCTGGGCAATAGAGCGAGACTCCGTTTCAAAACAAGGAAATAATAGATGTTGGAGAGGATGTGGAGAAATAGAATGCTTTTACACTGTTGGTGGGAGTGTAAATTAGTTCAACCATTGTTGAAGACAGTGTGGCGATTCCTCAGGGATCTAGAACCAGAAATACCATTTGACCCAGCAATCCCATTACTGGGTATATACCCAAAGGGTTATAAATCATTCTGCTATAAAGACACATGCAAACGTATGTTTATTGCAGCACTATTCACAATAGCAAAGACTTGAAACCAACCCAAATGCTTATCAATGATAGACTGGATAAAGAAAATGTGGCACATGTACACCATGGAATACTATGCAGCCGTAAAAAAGGATGAGTTCATGTCTTTTGCAGGGACATGGATGAAGC
Organism: Hylobates moloch; assembly: GCF_009828535.3. NCBI lineage: Eukaryota > Metazoa > Chordata > Mammalia > Primates > Hylobatidae > Hylobates > Hylobates moloch. The sequence goes on along the minus strand of NW_026652285.1, from coordinate 26,888,635 downwards.
TGGAAACCATCATTCTCAGCAAACTAACTCAGGAACAGAAAACCAAACACAGCATGTTCTCACTGATAAGTGAGAGCTGAACAATGAGAACACATGGACACAGGGAGGGGTACATCACACACGGGGGCCTGTCGGGGGGTGGGGTGCTAGGGGAGGGATAGCATTAGGAGAAATACCTAAGGTAGATGATAGGTTGATGGGTGCAGCAAACCACCATGGCTCGTGTATACCTATATAACAAACCTGCACATTCTGCACGTGTATCTCAGAACTTAAAGTATAATAAAAAATAAAGAAACCTGTTCAGCTTTAAAAAAAAAAAAAAAGAAAGAAAAAAGAAAAGATATTGGACAGACTGGGCCATACCCTTCATACCTGCGCTGCAGGATCCTCTGGGGTCTTCATGTCTGATCCCAAGACTCTTACCAGTGAAGAGTAATGTGCAAGTGGCTTCTTCCCTGCCCTGGCAGCTAGTCGTTTTGTTCCTACAACTGGGGGTGGGGCTTCATCAACGACATGGTGCCCTTCGTGGACTTGCATCTGCAGTTGGTTTCCCTGTTTAACTGCCATCTAAGAGCATACATTATGAAACAAAAACATGCGATGTGATTATCTTCTCCTAAGTAACATTTCAAAGACATCAAAACAGAAGTGTAGTAAGTTATGCTAGAAAATACTAGGATTTGTGTTTGCTTTATTAAATCCAACAACAAATATAACGTTTACACTCAATTTGCTATTTCTTTGGTAAGAATGTTAACTAGAAATTTATTTATTTATTTATTTATTTTTGAGACGGAGTTTTGCTCTTGTTGCCCAGGCTGGAGTGCAATGGCACGGTCTTGGCTCACTGCAACCTCCGCCTCCTGGGTTCAAACGATTCTCCTGCCTAAGCCTCCCAAGCAGCTGGGATTACATGCAGGTGCCAACCACCACACCCAGCTAATTTTTGTATTTTTAGTAGAGATGGGGTTTCACTATGTTGGCTAGGCTGGTCTCAAACTCCCGACCTCAGGTGATCCACCCACCTCGCCCTCCCAAAGTGCTGAGATTACAGGTGTGAGCCACCGTGCCCAGCCTAGAAATTTATTTTTATTTTTTTGAGATGGCAATTTGCTCTGTCACTCATGTTGGAATGCAGTGCATGGCTCACTGCAGCCTGTCTCTTGGGCTCAAGCGATCTTCCCACCTCAGCCTCCTCAGTAGCTGGGATTACAAGCGCATGCCACCACACCTGGCTAAGGTTTTTGTTTTGTTTTAGTTTGGAGACAGGAGTCTCACTGTGTTGCCCAGACCGGTCTTGGACACCTGAGTTCAAACTATCCTCCCACCTCAGCCTCCTGAGTAACTGGGACTACAGGTGTGTACCACCATACCTGGCTAATTTTTGTATTTTTGTAGAGATGGAATTTCATGATGTTGCCTAGGCTAGTCTCGAACTCCTGGGCTCTGCCCACCTCGGCTTTCCAAAGTGCTAGGATTACAGGTTTGGGTCACTATGCTTGTTGGCTAATTTAAAAAATTTTTTGTCATATGTTACCCAGGCCGGTCATGAACTTGGTTTTTTTATTAAAACCACAAAAGTATTGTGTTGGCCAGGCGCGGTGGCTCACGCTTGTAATCCCAGCACTTTGGGAGGCCGAGGCGGGCGGATCACGAGGTCAGGAGATCGAGACCATGGTGAAACCCCGTCTCTACTAAAAATACAAAAAATTAGCCGGGCGTGGTGGCAGGCGCCTGTAGTCCCAGCTACTCGGAGAGGCTGAGGCAGGAGAACGGCGTGAACCCGGGAGGCAGAGCTTGCAGTGAGCCAAGATTGCACCACCGCACTCCAGCCTGGGCAACAGAGCGAGACTCCATCTCAAAAAAAAAAAAAAGTATTGTGTTGCTTTATTCCACAAAAACAAAAAACCCCATAAAAGTAGGTTTTTTTTTTGTTTTTTTTTTTTTTTTTGAGACGGAGTCTTTTGCGGTGGCGCGATCTCGGCTCACCGCAACCTCCACCTCCTGGATTCACGCCATTCTCCTGCCTCAGCCTCCCGAGTAGCTGGGACCACAGGCACCCACCAACACGCCCGGCTAATTTTTTTGTATTTTTTAGTAGAGACGGGGTTTCACCGTGTTAGCCAGGATGGTCTCGATCTCCTGACCTCATGATCCACCCGCCTCGGCCTCCCAAAGTGCTGGGATTACAGGCTTGAGCCACCGCGCCCGGCCAAAAGTAGGTTTTAAGATGGCAAATTAGGTAAGATTTTCTGGGTTACTATTTTTCTGTTTGTTTTTTTTTTTCTTTGAGATGGAGTCTCACTGTGTCGCCAGGCTAGAGTGCAGTGGTGCAATCTTGGCTCACTGCAAACTCCACCTCCCAGGTTCAAGCGATTCTCCTGCCTCAGCCTCCCGAGTAGCTGGGACTATAGGCGTGCGTCACCACACCCGGCTAATTTTTCTATTTTTAGTAGAGATGGGGTTTTACTATGTTAGCCAAGATGGTCTCCATCTCTTGACCTTGTGATCCACCCACCTCAGCCTCCCAAAGTGCTGGGATTACAGGTGTGAGCCGCTGCGCCCAGTCTAATTGGTTTTTATACAAGACTTTCTCTATGGAATCTTAACTCAGGTTTCCAAAAAGGTTAATTCTAGACTAACAAAAACTCAAGAAACTTAAAGATATGTCCTATAATTAAGCATTTGCTTTTCCAATAAAAATAGTATTTTGGGGCCAGGCAGGGTGACTCATGCCTGTAATCCCAGCACTTTGGGAGTCTGAGCTGAGCAGATCACCTGAGGTCAGGAGTTCGAGACCAGCCTGTCCAACATGGTGAAACCCCATCTCTACTAAAAATACAAAAATTAGCTGGGCATAGTGGCGTGCACCTGTAATCCCAGCTACTCAGGAGGCTGAGACAGGAGAATTGCTTGAACCCAGGAGGCGGAGGTTGCAATGAGCTGAGATGGCACCACTGCACTCTAACTTGGGCAACAAAGTGAGACTCTGTCTCAAAAAAAGAAAGAATAGTATTTTGGGGCGATAAGAGGTGGGTCATGCCTATAATCCGAGCACTTTGGGAGGCTGAGGCAGATAACTTGGGCCCAGGAGTTCAAGACAAGCCTGGGCAACACAGCAAGGCCCTGTCTCTATAAAAACAAAAATTTAAAAATTATCGGAGCATGGTGGTATGTTCCTGTAGTCCCAGCTACACAGGAGTCTGAGGTAGGAAGACCACTTGAGCCCAGGAAGTCAAGGCTGCAATCATACCACTGCACTCCAGCTATGTGAGCTGTGATCATACCACTCTAGCCTGGGTGACAGTGAGATCCCATCTCAAAAAAATATATCGAAGTGATTTTTTTTTAACAAGTGCTGTCAGTGAAAAAAAACTTTTTAAAAATAAAAATAACTAGCCAGGTGTGGTAGCTGGGCACAGTGGCTCACACCTGTAATACCAGCACTTTGGGAGGCTGAGGCAGGCAGATCACTTGAGGCTAGGAGATTAAGACTAGCCTGGCTAACATAGTGAAGCCCTATTTCTACTAAAAATACAAAAAACAGTTGGGTGTGGTGGCACATTCCTGTAATCCCAGCTATTAGGGTGGCTGAGGTATGAGAATTGCTTGAATCCAGGAGGTGGAGGCTGCAGTGAGCTGAGATTGTACCACTGCACTCCAGTCTGGGTGACAGAGCAAGACTCAAAAACAAACAAACAAAACCAGCCAGGTGTGGTGATGCACACCTGTGGTCCCAACTACTCAGGAGGCTGAAGTGGGAGAACTGCTTGAGCCTGGGAGGTTGAGGGGGCAGTAAGCCATAATTGCACCACTGTGCTCCAGCCTCTATGACAGAATGACACACGTGTCGCTGGGCGCAGTGGCTCATGCTTGTAATCCCAGCACTTTGGGAGGCTGAGGCAGGTGGATCACGAGGTCAAGAGATTGAGACCACCCTGGACAACATGGTGAAACCCTGTCTCTACTAAAAATACAAAAATTAGCTGGGTGTGGTGGCACACACCCATAGTCCCAGCTACTCGGGAGGCTGAGGCAGGAGAACTGCTTGAACCCGGGAGGTGGAGGTTACAGTGAGCCAAGATTGCACCACTGCACTCCAGCCTGGCAACAGAGCAAGACTCCGTCTCAAAAAACAACAAAAAGAATGACACATATGTCAAAGAAAAAAAGGGGCCGGGCGTGATGGCTCACACCTCTAATCCTAGCACTTTGGGAGGCTGAGGTGGATGGGTTGCTTTAGCCTAGAAGTTCAAGACTAGCCTGGGAAACATGGTAAAACCCTGTCTCAAAAAAAAAAGACGCCAAGCGCAGTGGCTCATACCTGTAATCCCAGCACTTTGGGAGGCCAAGGCAAGAGGATCACCTGAGGTCAGGAGTTCGAGATGAGCCTGGCCAACATGGTGAAATGCCATCTCTACTAAAAATACAAAAATCAGCTGGGCGTGGTGGCATACGCCTGTAATCCTAGCTATTAGGAAGGCTGAAGCAGGAACATCACTTGAACCTGGCAGGTGTAGGCTGCTGGAAGCCAAGATCGCACCACTGTATTCCAGCATGAGCAACAGGGCGAGACTCCGTCGCAAAAAAAAAGAAAAAAAGCATTCAATGGGTAACTACATCTGAGGTGATGGATGTGTTAATTAACTTGATTGTGGTAATCTTTTCACAATGTATACATATTTCAAAACATCACATTTTATACACATTTTTATATTTAAACATACAAATTTTTAAAAATCAGAAACTAAAAACAAAAAAAAGCATTCCATGTCCAAAAAGTGGCTGTCATCTCTGCCTTAAATATAAGATTGTATGGGCTATAGAGAACAGAGTGACGTAGGCTGTGCACAGTGGCTCATGCCTGTAATCCCAGCACCTTGGCAGGCTGAGGCAGGCGGATTACTTGAGGTAAGGAGTTTGAGACCAGCCTGGCCAACATGGCAAAACGCTGTCTCTACTAAAAACTACGAAATAAATTAGCTGGGTGTGGTGGCACACACCTGTAATCCCAGTTACTTGGGAAGCTAAGGCATGAGACTCACTTCAGCCCCAGAGGTGGAGGTTGCAGTGAGCCAAGATTGCGCCACCGCACTCCAGCCTGAGCGACAGAGTAAGACTGTCTCAAAAAAAAAAAAAAAAAAAAAAAAAGAAGAGAACAGAGTGAGGGAATGTGGTGAAAAATGTGAACCAGAAAACATAGTTCTAGACCAGGCATGGTAGTGCACACCCATAGTCCTAGCTACTTGGGAGGCAGAGGCAGCAGGATCACTTGAGCCCAGCAGTTCAAGGCTGGCCTGTGTAACAGCAAAACCCAGCCTCTTTAGGGAAAAAAAAAAAAAGAGGGCATCAAGAGTTTTTTGGGTTTTTTTGTCTTTGAGATGGAGTTTCCCTCTTGTTGCCCAGGCTGGAGTGCAATGGCGTGATCTCAGCTCACTGCAACCTCTGCCTCCCAGGTTCAAACAATTCTCCTGCCTTGGCCTCCCAAGTAGCTAGAATTATAGGCATGCACCACCACACCTGGCTAATTTTTTGTATTTAGTAGAGATGGGGTTTCACCATCATGGTCAGGCTGGTCTTGAACTGCTGACCACGGGTGATCTGCCTGCCTCAGTCTCCCAAAGTGCTGGGATTACAGGCACGAGCCACTGCACCCGGCCAAGATATTTGTTTTGTGTTTTTTTTTTTTTTTTTTTGAGACGGAGTCTCACTCTATCACCCAGGCTGGAGTGCAGTGGCACGATCTCGGCTCACTGCAAGCTATGCCTCCCGGGTTCACGCCATTCTCCTGCTGCAGCATCCCAAGTAGCTGGGACTACAGGCACCCGCCACCACGCCCGGCTATTTTGTATTTTTAGTAGAGACTAGGTTTCACCGTGTTAGCCAGGACGGTCTTGATCTTCTGACCTCATGATCCACCCACCTCGGCCTCCCAAAGTGCTGGGATTACAGGCGTGAGCCACTGCACCCGGCCAGTTATTTGTATTTTTTAACACTAGAACAGTAGCACAAAGACCAGCAAAGAGATGGGACTATAACTGAGAAGGACCTTTTTATTATGAATTGCCTTTTGCTGAGTGTCATGCCCATTCATCAGTCTCCCTATAAATAGGTTTCACTGTGTTTATACTTATTAGTCTCTCCCCATAACTAATGGAATTCAGGTTTGAGTTTCAGTCAACAAATATTTTAGGCCAGGCGCAGTGGCTCATGCCTATAATCCCAGCACTTGGGAGGCCAAGGCCGGCAGATTGCTTGAGCCCAAGAGTTCCAGACCAGCCTGGGAAACATGGTGAAACCCTGTCTCTACAAAAAATATAAAAAGTTAGCCAGGCGTGGTGATGTGTTTCTGTAGTTCCAGCTACTCAGGAGGCTGAGGTGGGAGGATCACTTAAGCCTGGGAGGTGGAGGTTGCAGCAACCCCAGATTGTGCCACTGCATGCCAGCCTGGATGACAGAGCACAACCTCGTCTCAAAAAAAAAAAAAAAAACCAACCCATAATATTTTAAAATTATTTGAAAATGAGATTAAATAATCATTACCTTAAGCGCTTCTTCATATTCTCCTAAAAGGACAAAAAATATACACTGTGATACTTCACACACCCCAAAAGATTCTATTATTTTTAAATTATTTTTATTTTGTACACATACATTCATTCATTCAAGAACCAAAGATTCCATAAGATTAAGGATAGCCAATCCTAAAGATGGACTGTACAACATGAGGAACATATTATAGTTAAATAATTGTAAATTATATTCATGATTTTTGCTAAATGAGTAGATTATGGCTGGTTTCTGGGGAGGGCTCACGGCACCACAGGGCCACTATAATGAGATGATAGATATGTTAATTTGCTTCACTACAGTAACCATTGCCACGTAACATTTTGGTCAACCACGTGTGTGTGATGGTGATCCCGTAAGATTATAATGCCACATTTTTACTGTGACTTTTTTTTTTTTTTTTTTTTTTTTTGAGACGGAGTCTCACTCCGTCGCCCAGGCTGGAGTGCAGTGGTGCGATCTCGGCTCACTGCAAGCTCCGCCTCCTGGGTTCACGCCATTCTCCTGCCTCAGCCTCTCCAAGTAGCTGGGACTACAGGCGCCCGCCACCATGCCCGGCTAATATTTTTTGTATTTTTAGTAGAGACGGGGTTTCACCGTGGTCTCAATCTCCTGACCTCGTGATCCGCCCGCCTCGGCCTCCCAAAATGCTGGGATTACAAGTGTGAGCCACCGCGCCCGGCCTACTGTGACCTTTTCTATGTTTAGATATGCAAATACCATTGTGTTTCAACTGTCTATAGTATTCAGCACAGTAACATGCTCTACAGGTTCATAGCCTATGAGCAATAGGTTATACCATATATCCTAGGTGTGTACTAGGCTATACCATCTAGGTTTGGGTAAGTACACTCTACAAAATCACCTAATTGATGCATTTCTCAGTACAAATCCCTGTCATTAAGCGATGCATTACTGTATATGTATTTCATAACATCATGTTGTACACCTTCAATATATACAATAAAAATTTGTTAAATGTACAGCCAATCTTGACTTTAAAGAATTCTTAGCTTATAATATATGAACAGCAACTATCTTTTTGCTGACAAACTCCCTTTTTGTTGCAAACAGAATCTACTATAGATCAGTTCTTCCCCTTAAATCCCTCTTTCATCACTACTGGGAATCTTCCAGTTACAAAATCTCAACCCAGGTCCCTCACATTTACGCACTGTGATGCTCAGGACTCAAGAGAGTTCAGTGTTAATACTATCATTTTGCCTGATTAAATTAAGATTTTAGGGGCTATCTTGGGAAACTAATCTTCAACTATAACATGGTTCCTGTGGGAAAATGCACTCCAAGCTCTGAACATCTGATAAATAAACTTTTGGAATACCACTTGTTTTATAAGTTGATATTAACATATATACCAAGTCAGAAACAAATGCAACACCATGGGAATACTTATATGTGTTGAACTGGGAGGCATATTAATTTCAGAGGACTGGCATCTTAAATATGAGAACCTCCCATTAAAGCTGTCCTTAGGGTCCATTCAAAGGCATCATCCTATATATAAAAATCTGCTATACAATAAAATCCCCTAGGTAACTAATGTCCATCAGTGCAACGTCAATTTATAGTATACCAAATTCCAAACTAAAATTAATACTGCAATAAGGTTTGAGTATAAATAGAAATGCCTCAATGAGCAGATTAAGGCTTTCAAATAAGGCTGAACAGACTTTCTCAGGGACTCACCTTGACTGTTGATGGATACCTATAAAAGGAAAAAAAGCAACAGTGAATTTTAAGTGTCTCATCAGTTAAGCATTTCTGTTACTAGGACCAGCCCCATAGGACAGACAAAAACTCAGGCCAAGCGTTGAGCTTTTCCGTATCACTTGCTAGTCATAATACTTAAGAAATTTTATTGCTTATCTACTGTGCCCTCCTTCATTTCAGATACATTAAGAGGCAGTGCAATATAACGGTGAGGATCTTGAGTTCTATAGCCAGAGGGTATGGACTGAACTGCTACTTTACTACTTCCAAGTTTTTGTGCATTTGGACAAGTTATTTTCACCTCTCTGTGCCTCAGTTTCCTCATGAATAAAATAGTGATGATAATAATGTACTGAATAGATGGTATTGTTGCTAGTCTGACACACTGTAACCACTCAATAAAGCTTAGCCATTAGCCTGAGCAACAAAGTGAGACCCCATCCCTCCAAAGAATTAAAAAATTCTGCCAGGTGCAGAGTATGTCCTAGCTACCCAGAAGGCTGAGATGGGAGGATTCCTTGAACCCAGGAGCTCTAGGTTGCAGCAAGCTATGATCATGCCAATGCACTCCAGCCTGGGCAACAGACTGAGACCCTGTCTCTTTAAAAAAAAAAAAAAAAAAAAAAAACTTAGCCATTATATTTGTATTACGATAAACTAAGTGGTAGCTCGTGCTATATGTGAACTTAAGGTCACTATATAATTTTAAAAGTTATCTTGGCCAGGTGTGGTAGCTCACGACTATAATCTCAGCACTTTGGGAGGCTGAGGTGGGCCGATCGCTTGAGCCCAGGAGTTCGAGACCAGCTTGGCCAACATGGTGAAATACCGTCTCTACTAAAAATACAAAAATTAGCCAGGCGTAGTGATATACACCTGTAGTCCCAGCTACTCGGGAGGCTGAGACAGGAGAATCACTTGAACCCAGGAGCTGGAGGTTGCAGTGAGCAGAGATCGTACCACTGCACTCCAGCCTAAGTTATGGAGTGAGGCTTCATCTCAAAAAAAAAAAAAAAGTTATCTCAGGCCAGGCCAGGCATGGTGTCTCACACCTATAATCCCAGCACTTTGGGAGGCTGAGGTGGGAGGACTGTTTGAGCCCAGGAGTTCAAGACTGGCCTGAGCAACATAGTGAGACCCTGTTTCCTTTTTTTTTTTTTTTTTTGAGACGGAGTCTCGCTTTTTCACCCAAGCTGGAGTGCAGTGGTGCAATCTCGGCTCACTGCAAGCTCCGCCTCCCGGGTTCATGCCATTCTCCTGCCTCAGCTTCTCCGAGTAGCTGGGACTACAGGTGCCCGCCACCATGCCCGGCTAATTTTTTGTATTTTTAGTAGAGACGGGGTTTCACCGTGGTCTCGATCTCCTGACCTCATGATCCGCCCGCCTCGGCCTCCCAAAGTGCTGGGATTACAAGCGTGAGCCACCACACCTGGCCTTTATTTTTTTTTTTTTTAAAGTGAAAGTTATCTCTGAGATATTCTTCAGTGTTGTTTCTCCATTTCTCAACTCCATCTCAGATGCTACAAGTCTTCTTAGAATATTCAATTATCAAATATATTTAAACCACCACACAAATGAGCTAAACACTATTTTGAATTATTAAAGCCCATATCACTGGAGAAATAAGATCCCTATTCTGAACACCTAGCAATAAGTACCATAATATACTTTACCTCTTCATTTTCCTCATCCAGGTATTTTATTTGAATAGTATTCAGATCAAATGAAACTTTTACCTATAAAAGAGATACACATTTAAAGGCAAGTTATAATGTACACAGAAGTCAAAGTAAAAAAAACCCACAAAATCAAAAGACAAACAACAAACAACCATAACAACCCATAACAAAGGGTTAATATCTGCACCACACCCAGAGTATCAGCAAAACTGCTAATGATACAATTAACAACCCAGGTAAAAATATACATAAAATTCATACAAGAGGAAATCAGAACACCTAACAAATACATCAGAAGACTTTCAAACTTTCTGGTGGTCAGAACGATGCAAATTGAAGGAATGAGATGACATCACATCAGAATACCAAATTGTGTGTGTGTGTGTGTGTGTGTGTGTGTGTGTGTGTGTGTGTGTGTGTGTGTTTTGGGTGGGGTGTGGGGTAGGGAACAGCAAATGTTTTTTTAAAGCCATAACATCCAGTGTTGTCAAAACTTCAGGACATTGTCATGTATTTCTGTGTGCTGCTACAATTTTTCTGCAAAGCATTTGGCAGAATCTATTAAAATTTCAAATAAAATGCTTTGTGACCCATTAATCTCACATTTGTATAGGACAGAGTTTATCCTATAGAACAGTGTATAAGTTATGTGTATAGATGGATATCTCCTGAAGTTTCATGATAAGAAAAAAAAAAAACGAAAAGGATCTTTTTTTTTTTTTGAGATGGGTCTCATTCTGTCGCTCAGGCTGGATTATAGTGGCTTGATCTTGGCTCACTACAGCCTCAACCTCCAGCACTCAAGCAATTCGCCCACCTCAACCTCCGGAGTAGCTGGGACCACAGGTGCCTGCTACCACGCTCATTTAATTTTTGTATTTTTTTTGGTAGAGATGGGGTTTGACCATGTTGCCCAGTCTGGTCTCAAACTCCTGAGCTCAAGTGGTCCACCCATCTCGGCTTCCCAAAGTGCTGGGATTCCAGGCGTGTGCCACTGTGCCCGGCCAAATAATGTTTATAGTATGATCCTAGTATGATATCTGCATGAACATGGAAAATGTAAAGTACATATAGGGCTGTTAACATTGGTTACCCAAAACAGGTGGGAGTAACAGATGAGGGGAGGGAGAGCAGAGGGCTATTAACTGCTTGAGATGGTTTCTCTTCTTAAAATGGGCATGTATTATACTTTTACAATTTAAAATTTACAATGAAGAAAAAAGGCAAGCTGTCAGCTCATTTAACTACTAGGAAAAGAAAGACAACTGTGATTTTCACAGCTTTTGACAAACAAGATCTAACTTCTTTCTGAATCCAATCTTTTTTTTTTTTTTTTTTTGAGACGGGTCTCACTGTCACTGTTAGGACAGTATGAACATGTATTTGCTGGAAGGCAGACAACTACCTCAGATCATCTTTTAAGATCTACCATTTCTTTCCCTTTTTAGTTATCATCAGATATAACCAGGTAAACGTAGATTTACCAAAGGGTTTCAGAGAGAAACACAGTCAACACAGGAAGTAAAACATTCACCACTGCAAACTGAACAAAAACAGAAGAGTACAAAGGGCAAACCAAGAGGAGGAAAAGCCTTAGCAAAAAAACGGAACAGGTGAACTGCTGTCTAAGCAGGTATGAAAGTTTTTCCTGCTCAACTTTGAGATACTCAACCTCTGACCTAGCAATAAAAACAACCGATAGGCTCTTGCAAAACACAAGTCATATCCTCACACAAGAGAACATTTCCTTGGGATCTGGTTGGGGTGGAGCCCACACCAATTCACTCCTCATACTGTTTCTAAAATTAATAGGTTTTCTAAATCCTATCTCACTAAAAACAATTTTACCTTCCCTTTCTAAAATGTTCAAAAGGAAATTTATGTGTTGGTTCCCTTTATTGGGGCACATCTCATATATGAATACTGAAACCCTATCAAAAGCAATTTTCCAAAAGGCCCAGAAATGGTAACTATGACAGACTTCACAGCTATGAAACAACACTGCTAAAAATAGCTACCTTTGGAAAAAATAACCATGCTTAAGCCAAGGAGAAACAAAATAAAGTAACACTCACCATAGCTTCGATATCAGCCCAAGTTGTATTTTCTGGATCAGAAACCAGAAAGCTTTGAATTTCATTTTTAAAAGTCACATTTAGAGTAACCTGTGGTTCCATGCTGTGAGGCTAGGGTTGAGAAGGTTGGTGGGAGCGAGAGAAAAACACATTAGAAAGGGTTCTATAAGTTGCACTAAAAGTTCACTCAGCAAATACTTGTGATGACCCAATATGGGCTGGGCTTGGGAGACACAGCAATGAACAAAAGAAACACTGTCCCTGCTCTTACGGAACTTACCATAACTGTTAAATAGGAATTGTTTCAGGAAAGAAAGATAGGCTAAAACCATGCCATAAAGACTTGTACTTAAGTCACAAAAATTATTCTTGAAGTTATTAGGAACTTCCACATTAGAAACAGAAGTATGCTGAGAGTATTTAAATTCTGACCACATTCCCAGAAATCATCTAGCATTTGTAAAATCCTTAAATATTTTACGGTACTTTATGATGACTGGTTAATTAAACAAATACTTACTAGTAGCAGGACATACCAACATGGATAAGAGAGATAAGGTCTCTGCCCTCAGGGAACTTGTATTCTTGTATGACTTGAGAGTGACATTCTACATTTTTCCTGCAGAAGGAGGGTTGTCCTAACTTGACAACCTAGGTTTTCTATCAGTTTTAAGAACTTACAGGCCAAAACACTAGCCAAGAAACTACACAGAGGTAGCATTCAATGCCCTCCATCCAAGTTACTACGTTTTTTCACAATCTACTGATTTTTTATTTTATTTATTTATTTATTTATTTATTTATTTATTTTGGGACGGAGTCTCGCTCTATCGCCCCAGGCTGGGGTGCAGTGGCACGATCTCAGCTCACTGCAACCTCCACCTCCCGGGTTCACGCCATTCTCCTGCCTCAGCCTCCCGAGTAGCTGGGACTACAGGTGTCCGCCACCACATCCAGCTAATTTTTTTGTGTGTGTATATTTTTGGTAGGGACAGGGTTTCACCGTGTTAGGCAGAATGGTCTCGATCTCCTGACCTCATGATCTGCCTGCCTTGGCCTTCCAAAATGCTGGGATTACAGGCGTGAGCCACCGCACCCGGCCTTGTACTGAAATTTTAAATGGGGGATTTCAAACATACATAAAAGTGGAGAGTAATAAACACTTAGTTAAACCAACAATCAACTCAAGGCTATCCTCATTTCACATATACCCCTGCATCCCCCACTTCTGCCCCAACAATGAACTGACCATAGTCAACTAATGTTTTAACCAAACTATAATAATCTAATTATTTTATATTATTGTATTTATTTATTTATTTTGAGATAGAGTCTTGTTCTGTCGCCCAGGCTCAAGTGCAGTGGCACAACCTTGGCTCACTGCAACCTCCGCCTTCTGGGTTCAAGCGATTCTGTCACCTCAGCCTCCCGAGTAGCTAGTACTACAGGCGCCCGCCACCACGCCTGGCTAATTTTTTTGTATTTTTAGTAGAGACAGGGTTTCACTGTGTTAGCCAGGATGGTCTCAATCTCCTGACCTCGTGATTCCACCCACCTCGGCCTCCCAAAGTGCTGGGATTACAGGCGTGAGCCACCATGCCTGGACTACTTTTTAAAATATTTTTATGGGAAAATTCAAATCTATACAAAAGTAGAGAGAATATAATGAATCCCTATGGACCCATAAGCTAGCTTCTTCCATAATTATCAACTCAGGACCAGTCTGCTGTAACCAAAGGTTTACAGCAATACCCTTTCCCTACTAGATTATTTTGACAGACATCTATGCTTTTATCCATTAAGAATTGAGTATGTACCTCTAAAGGATAAGAATTTTTTAAAAACAGTCTAGATATCATTATCATGCCTAACAAGTTAACAATTCCTTAATTAGATTTCTATTCTGAACATTATGTTTTTAATTAAGGATTTTGTTTACTGATGAATGGTTATGTTTAATTGGTTTTTATGACTTTATGAAAAAATAGCTTAGGTTGAGAGGAACAAGATTAAGTCCCAGGGATTTATGGCGTGGTCTGTGGGGGTTGGGCGGTGGGCAGAGGGGAGGCAGAGGAGCACACAAACTGGGAAGACTTAGCTTTCAGACACAGCTCCGGCCCATTACTAGACATAAAACTGTGAGCAGGTCAGTTCACTTCTGAGCTTCGGTTCTTTAACCTATAAAATAGGTCTAATACGTCTGCTTTGCCTATCTCACAGTGTTACCACAAGCATCAAATTAAAAATGTGTACGCAAGTTCTTTCAAAATGTCATTCAAATACAAAAAATATTATAATAAAGGCCAGGCACAGTGGCTCAAGTCTGTAATCCCAGCATTTTGGGAAGCAGAGGCAGGCAGATCGTTTGAGTCCAGAGTTTGAGACCAGCCTAGCCAACATGGTGAAACCTCGTCTCTACTAAAAATACAAAAATTAGCTGCGTGTAGTGGTGCAGGCCTTTAAGCCCGGCTACTCAGGAGACTGAGGCAGGAGAATTGCTTGAACCTGGGAGGCAACGTTGCAGTGAGCCAAGATCACGCCACTGCACTCCTGCCTGGGTGATAGAGCAAGACTCTGTCTCAAAAATAAAATAAAATAAAAAACTGGCCGGGTGTGGTGGCTGATGCTGGTAATCCTAGCACTTTGGGAGGCTGAGGCGGAAGGATCATGAGCCTAGGAGTTCAAGACCAGCCTGGGCAGCAAAGCCAGACCCTGTCTCCTTAAAAAAATTAAGTTCAATTAAACATTTTAAAAAATAATAGGGCCGGACGCGGTGGCTCACGCCTGTAATCCCAGCACTTTGGGAGGCCGAGGTGGGTGGATCACGAGGTCAGGAGATCGAGACCATCCTGGCTAAAACGTTGAAACCCCGTCTCTACTAAAAATACAAAAAGCTTAGCCAGGCATGGTGGCGGGCGCCTGTAGTCCCAGCTACTCGGGAGGCTGAGGCAGGAGAATGGCGTGAACCCGGGAGGCGGAGCTTGCAGTGAGCCGAGATCGTGCCAATGCACTCTGGCCTGGGCAACAGAGCAAGACTCCGTCTCAAATAAATAAATAAATAAATAAATAAATAATAAACCAGTCTTTAGAACCATAAACCTGTACTGTTTTCCACAATGTAATGCACTGCCCTGTAAAATACTACAATTAAGACTGTCATTTAAAGGTACTTTTTTGAAACCCTAAGACAATTATACCCCAATTTTCTCCATTCTTTGTTTCTGCCAAGAACCAAGTTCATCACCAAAATAATATTAGTCTCTTAACAACAATCCTGCTGACATCTAGTATTCATTCATATGAAATGTAATTATTGGGGTCCTTAAAATTTGAGAATCTTTGTCAATTCCCCAGGACCTTAGGCAAAAAATCAGGGAAATGCAGTGACTCACTCAGTCCACCAAAAGTGGATATTCTGAAATATCACTTTCTAACTTCAAGAAACACACTTCCCTACTTGTGAAGGAAATGAATCTTCCTCTCTTTTTCTCAAATTATACAACTGGAAATTAATTTAGATACTCTGGAGCTCCTCCAGCTGGTGGGCCAACTAAGAGAAAACAGGAAGTGGGAGATTCTAGCTTAACTGGATCATATCCAGGTCTTCATAAGGAACTCTCTTTGGCTGACATGTAAAAAAATTCTTTCAGCAGGAGCATTAATCTTAAACGTGTGTAAACACCAAAGCTATGGTTAACCCTATCTGCCCCTTAGGTCTAAAGCCAGTAGCGTCAGATAGCTGGGTCCTAGGCCTTTAGCTTTCATAACTGGCATTATTGTAAGTCCATGCCACTGACTCACCTTTGCTTGGCACAAGTTAGCTTTTCCTCCACGTCGATTTTTTTTTTCAGCCTCAACAAAATCCCTTTAATGAAACAGACCTGGCAACCTGAGCTTTGATTACTGTCTCCACCAGAGGCCTTTACAAGCCAAGTTATCCAGGCTTTAAAATGTGTGACCTGAGGCCGGGAGCGGTGGCTTATGCCTGTAATCCCAGCACTTTGGGAGGCCAAGGCACGAGGATCGCTTGAGCTCAGGAGTTCAAGACCAGCCTGGTTTGGCCTTTGAGAAAGCGAGACTCTGTCTCAAAAAAAAAAAAAAAAACTGTGGCCTGAAAGCTGAGTGTTTGACAAAAAGGAAAAACAGTGCCTTTCCAAAACTGAAGGTCCCTAACCAAGGAGATCTCTTTAAGGTCTCGAAAAAAGGAGGATGGGATGAGAAGGATGTGTAAGTAGTGTCATTTTTTTACTTGCAGAGTTCATCCTAGCCTTCCAGTTTTCGTTTCCTAGCACTCCATGTTCCCAAGACAGTGTCACTACCCCGAGGGCTCTCTCTCATTTTCTTTGCCTAGGTCCTCATTCCACTGGGGGGTCGTGGCCTTCCATCAGTAGAAGCCGGATGTTCTGACCCACAGACTCTCCAACTCCCCAGCGCTTCTCGCCAACTAGGTCCCTCTGAACATGAAGGGCTCTCTCATCCTGTCACTAAAAAGATTAGCTGTCCCGAAACACGGAAAAAGCCACCCCTCTTCTTTGCAGGATTCCTCCCTTGGGCTTCCCCAAACCCTCTTAGTGTGACGTGACCCCACCCCTAGGTAACCGCAGCTGCTTCCTTACCAGCTTCCCGCCCCCGGGGGGCGCCTGCCGCAGGCCAATGCAAGGATGGTCCGCGGCCAGCTCTGCCGCTATCCCTGTGGGGTGAATCTAACATGGCGGATAAAGACAGTAACTAGTCCCCTGTTTCTCCGAGTTTTCGCCAAGATGACTGGCTCTTACCACTTGTCCCTCAAAACGACCACCCCATTGATTGGTGGAGATTGCGTCGACGGGGCGGGGCAGAAGCAACCTGAACCCGAACAACAATAACAAACATTGAGGCTGAGGGGCGGAACTACCAGTGCGCAGATGTGGGCCAGAGCGGCTTTCCCCTTCCCCAGGCAAATTCGGCGCCCACTGGGTCCCCGCAGGCCACTGACCTTAGAAGACTACTTGCCCGAGACTCATGGGGCTGGATGGAAATTGTAGTCTTCCTAGGAGTTGTAGGTATCTTTTCTTGGCCTAGTCTCTGCTCTCAACATACGAAAACATAACAACACTCCAATCCATAACTGTTGACATGTATAAGCCCGCGGAGGTCTCCAATCTATCCACTGGATTTCCGTAAGAATTGTGCCCGCTTTGGTATTGGATGTTCCTCTCCATAAGACTACAGTTTCCAAGGAACAGTGTGGCCAAGGCCTTTCGTTCCGCAACAATGCATGTTGGAAATAATAGTTCTTTCCCTCCACCTCCGAACAATCCTTTTATTTACCTAAACTGGAGACCTCCATTAGGGCGGAAAGAGTGGGGGAATGGGACCTCTTCTTAAGACTGCTTTGGACACTATCTTACGCTGATATTCAGGCTTCAGGTGGCGATTCTGACCTTTGTACAGCAATTACTGTGACGTAATAAGCCGCAACTGGAAGCGTAGAGGCAAGAGGGCGGGCGCTTTATGGCAAACTCAGGTAGAATTCTTCCTTTTCCGTCTCTTTCTTTTTATGTCACCAGGGGAGGACTGGGTGGCCAATCCAGAGACCCGAGAGACGCTAGGCTCTTTCTGTCCCGCCCTTCCTCTGACTGTGTCTTGATTTCCTATTCTGAGAGGCTATTGCTCAGCGGTTTCCGTGGCAACAGTAAAGCGTGGGAATTACAGATAAATTAAAACTGTGGAACCCCCTTTCCTCGGCTGCCGCCAAGGTGCTCGGTCCTTCCGAGGAAGCTAAGGCCGCGCTGGGGTGAGATCCTCACTTCATCCGGCGAGTAGCACCGCGTCCGGCAGCCCCAGCCCCACACTCGCCCGCGCGATGGCCTCCGTCTCCCAGCTTGCCTGCATCTACTCTGCCCTCATTCTGCACTACTATGAGGTGAACTTCACAGAGGATAATATCAATGCCCTTATTAAAGCAGCCAGTGTAAATATTGAACCTTTTTGGCCTGGCTTGTTTGCAAAGGTCCTGGCCAACGTCAACATTGGGAGCCACATCTGCAATGTAGGGGAAAAAAAAACAAAAACCGTGACTGCGCGGCGTGAGCTCGCTGAGACTTTCTGGACGGGGGACAGGCCGTTGGGTTTCTCAGATAACTGAGCCCCTGGGCTCGGGAGGCCTGCACCCTCTGCTCTGGGTAGAGGTAGAAGAGCCCCGGGAAAGGGACAGGGGCCCAAGGGATGCTCCGGGGGAGGGGCGGGGGAAAGTGAATTTCCGAAGCAGGCAGATGGGTATTGTTTAGGCGAGGGGCGGGGGGCGGAACCTGAGAGGCATAAGGCGTTGTGAACCCCCCGGGGAAGGGGACAGTTTGTAGGTCGCGAGGGAAGCACTAAGGATCAGGTAGGGGGCACGGTGTGTCCGAGGAGGAATCCTCCTGATAGGAACTGGGATGTGCCTTGAAGGAGACACCATGTGTATAAGAACATCGGCTGGTCGCCGGGGATGGTGGCTTAAGCCTGTAATCCCAGCACTTTGGGAGGCTAGGGCGGACGGATCACGAGGTCAGGAGTTCCAGACCAGCCTGACCATCATGGTGAAACCCCGTCTCTACTAAAAATACAAAAATTAGCCGGGCGTGGTGGCGTGCGCCAGCTACTCAGGAGCTGAGGCAGGAGAATCGCTTGAACCCAGGAGGCGGAGGTTGCAGTGAGCCGAGATCGCGCCATTGCACTCCAGCCTGGGTGACAGAGCGACACTCCGTCTCAAAAACAAAGAAACAAACACTGGCTGGTATATATGAGAGGATGGGCCCTTGCGGAAGAAGTGCCAGGAATATGCCTGGGAAGGGGAGGAGACAGGATTTTATGAGAGGGAGAACTTAAGAACTGGATCCATTTGCGCTATTGAGAAAGCGCAAGAGGGAAGTAGAGGAGTGTCAGTAGTAACAGATGCTGCGGGCAGGGATGTGCTTGAGGGGGATCCTGAGATGAGAGCAGGTCACTGGGAAAGGTTAGGGGCGGGGAGGCGTTGATTGGTGTTGATTTGGTCGTTGTTGATTTTGGTTTTATGCAAGAGAAAGAAAATAGCCAGAAGCATGGAAGAAAGCTCACCACTTACCCGGTCAGTCGCTCCCCTGTAGCTCTCTCTTTCTTGGAGAAAGGAAAAGACACAAAGGGTTGGAAGCAATATGTGAAAAAATACAGAATTTTTGTTGTCTAATTACAAAAAGCAACTTCTAGAACCTTTAAAAATAAAGGATTTTGTATTATTCTAAAACCTTCCAAATCTTAAATTTACCTTATTTTATTTTATTTATTTTTGAGGCAGAGTTTCACTCTTGTTGCCCAGGCTGGAGTGTAATGGCATGATTTGGGCTCACCGCAACCTCTGACTCGTGGGTTCAAGTGATTCTCCTGCCTCAGCTCCTGAGTAGCTGGGATTACAGGCATGCACCACCACGCCTGGCTCATTTTGTTGTATTTTTAGTAGAAACGAGGTTTCTCCGTATTGATCAGGCTGGTCTTGAACTCCCGACCTCAGGTCATCCGCTCGCCTCGGCCTCCTGAAGTGCCGTGATTACAGGCGTGAGCCACCACACCCAGCCCAATTTATTTTAAAATGATAAAATGAAGTTGTCATTTTTATAAACCTTTTTAAAAGATATGTTTTTCTAATGTGTTAAAGTTCATTGGAACAGAAAGAGATAGATTTATCTGCTGTTCGCGTTGAAGAAGTACAAAATGTCCTTAATACTATGCAGAAAATCTTAGAGTGTCCAATCTGGTAAGTCACCAGAAGAGGGTATTAATTTGGGATTCCTAAATGATTATCTCCTATGCAAATGAACAGAATTGACCTTACATAGTAGGGAGGAAAAGACATGTCTAGTAAGATTAGGCTATTGTAATTGCTGATTTTCTTAACCGAAGAACTTTAAAAATATAGAAAATGACTCCTTGTTCTCCATCCACTCTGCCTCTCCCACTCCTCTCCTCTTCAACACAAATCCTGTGGTCCCTGAAAGACAGGGACCCTGTCTTGATTGGTTCTGCACTGGGGCAGGAATCTAGTTTAGATTAACTGGCATTTTGGTTTTCTTCTAGCTCTAAAACTAGCTCCATCACTTGAAATGGCAAAATAAATCATGAATGAGGCCGGGGGCGGTGGCTCACACCTGTAATCCCAGCACTTTGGGGGGCCGAGGCAGGCGGATCACGAGGTCAGGAGATCGAGATCATCCTGGCTAACATGGTATAAGGGAGGAGACCACCCCTCATATTGTCTTATGCCCAATTTCTGCCTCCAAAGAAAGAAAAAGTAAAAACTAAAAGGCAGAGATGGGCCGGGCGCGGTGGCTCACGCTTGTAATCCCAGCACTTTGGGAGGCCGAGGCGGGCGGATCACGAGGTCAGGAGATCGAGACCACGGTGAAACCCCGTCTCTACCAAAAATACAAAAAATTAGCCGGGCGTGTTGGCGGGCGCCTGTAGTCCCAGCTACTCGGAGAGGCTGAGGCAGGAGAATGGCGTGAACCCGGGAGGCGGAGGTTGCAGTGAGCCGAGATCGCGCCACTGCACTCCAGCCTGGGCGACAGAGCAAGACTCCGTCTCAAAAAAAAAAAAAAAAAAAAAAGGCAGAGATGAAATCCACAAGCAGACACCCCGGGTGCCACACCCTGGGCCTGGTAGTTAAAAATCAACCCCTGACGTAATTGGTATGTTATCTATAGATTACAGATATTGTATAGAAAAGCACTGTGCAAATCCCTTTCCTGTTTTATTCCGATCTAATTACTGGTGCATGCAGCCCCCAGTCACGTACCCCCTGCTTCCTCAATCGATCACGACCCTCTCAGGCGCACCCCCTTGGAGTTGTGAGCCCTTAAAAGGAACAGGAATTGCTCACTCGGGGAGCTCGGCTCTTGAGACCGGAGTCTTGCCGACGCCCCTGGCCTAATAAACCCCTTACTTCTTTAACTCGGTGTCTGAGGAGTTTTGTCTGCAGCTCCATTTCTTGGTTCCCTGACCGGGAAGCGAGGTGAATGGCAGATGGTCAAGGGAGCTCCTTAGGCAGCTTAAGCCTGCCCTGTGGAACATCCCTGCAGGGGACTCCAACCAGCCCGAGCAACACGGATCCTGAGAGCTCTCCCGGTTAGGCATTCGCCCCATTGGGACGCCTCGCCAAAGCAGTGTGTGGCAGGTCCCCACGGAGGATCAACGCAGTGGCTGAACACTGGGAAGGAACGGGCACTTGGAGTCTGGACATCTAAAACTTGGTAAGACTAGTCTTTGAAACTTGCCCACTCCATTTGAGTGGAAGCATGGCCTGATCACCCATGGCGTGCCTTTATCGGCACTTTGGTTTTGGTTTTGGTTTTGACTTGAATTGCTTGACAGGACCAGTCTTGGGAACTTGCCCACTCCATTTGAGTGGAAGCGTGGCCTGATCACTCATGGCATGCCGTTATCGGCACTTTGGTTTTGGTTTGACTTGCTTGACAGGATTGGTCTTGGGAACTTGCCTACTCCATTTGAGTGGAAGCGTGGCCTGATCACCCATGGTGTGCCTGTACTGGCACTTTGGTTTTTGTTTTTGACTTGACTTGGATTGGTTGATACTTTGGTTTTGGTTTTGATCTGGCTTGGATTTCTGGATACTCTGATTTTGGTTTTGATTTTGGTTTGGTGCAAACTGCAAAACTGTGTGTGTGCCCTTTTTACCCGTTCTTTGTTTTGTGGTGTGTGTGTGTGGTGTTAGCGTGGTGTTTTGTCTTGAAGAAGCATAGGTCAGGCACAAATAAGCCCACCCCACTAGGAACTATGTTGACAAATTTCAAAAAAGAATCTAAGGGAGACTATGGAGTGCTATGACACCAGGAAAACTTAAAACTTTGTGTAAGATAGACTGGCCAGCATTAGAGGTATGTTGGCCATTAGAAGGAAGCCTGGACAGGTCCCTTGTTTCAAAGGTATGGCACAAGGTAACCTATAAGCCAAGGAACGCAGACCAGTTCCCTTACATAGACACTTGATTAGAGCTGGTTTTAGACCCCCTGCCCCCAATACATAGTGGTTGAGAGAACAGCAATGTAAGTGGCTGGCAGAGGCAAGGAAAGACCAGCAGAGAGAGAGAAAGGAAAGAGACAGAGAGTCAAGGATAGAGAGAGAAAGAGAGAGGCAGAGAGAGAGAAAGGAAAGAGACAGAGAGTCAAGGATAGAGAGAGAAAGAGAGAGGCAGAGAGAGAGAGAGGAAGAGACAGAGGCAAAAGGAAAGTCAAAGAGAGAGACAAAGTCAAAGAGAGAGAGAGAGATACACAAAGTTAAGGAAAAAAAAGCCATCTATACCAATTCTAATTTAGACAAAACAAGGTCTTATTAATAGCAAAGGATAATTAAAATCTCAAACTTACAAGGTTTTCTTTTTTTATTATTATTATACTTTAAGTTTTAGGGTACATGTGTACAACGTACATTTTTAAAAAATTTTTTTTAAAGGTTTTCAACTAAAGTTTGCTCAAAGTTAATAGTGTAACATGTATTATAGTAACTTCTATTCTTGTGGCCTTAGACAGTCTAGTCCACAGACATAAAAAAGGTTCGCTTTGGAAAAGAATGTTTATCATCTTCGGAAAAAAAAGGGGGGTGGAATTTATATAAAAAGAGTATTATATGGTAAATTCTTGTCCTGAAACAAATTAACTGGTTGTCTAAAGAAATAAATATTTGTAATAAGTCAGAAAGTTGAGGTATATCGAAGAATTGTCTGCGAAAGTCACGAAAGAGAAAAATGTTATAAAAAATTTTATGCAAAAAATGTTGTATAATTTAAAAGTAACTAGGCCTCCTGAATGTAAAACTATTGAAAAAAAAAGTTTATATACAATGTGTATAAGAAAAGTAAAATATACCCTTGGTAAAAGAATTGAAAGGAGGCATAAGAATGTACATTTTCACCTACATTAAAAAGTTAAAAAACATTATTGTTTTGAAGATTTAAGCAAGTTTCAAAACGTTAATTGTAAAGAAAACTCTGTGTGTAGGCCGGGCACGGTGGCTCACGCTTGTAATCCCAGCACTTTGGGAGGCCGAGGTGGACGGATCACGAGGTCAGGAGATCGAGACCACAGTGAAACCCCGTCTCTACTAAAAATACAAAAAAATTAGCTAGGCGTGGTGGCGGGCGCCTGTAGTCCCAGCTACTCGGAGAGGCTGAGGCAGGCGAATGGCGTGAAACCGAGAGGCGGAGCTTGCAGTGAGCCGAGATTGCGCCACTGCACTCCAGCCTGGGCGACAGAGCGAGACTCCGTCTCAAAAAGAATTAAAAAATAAAAATAAAAAAATAAAGTCACATTTGGTCCCAGTAATAATATCCACATTGGTACAAGTCATCTCAGGTTGTGAAGCATTTTCCCAAGTTGCATTTAATTTTATTCTTGCAATAGCCCAAGGAGACTGGCAGGGTGAATGACAGAGAAGGAAACTGAGGTTCAGGTAGAGTGGTTAGCCCAAGGTGGCTCTGCTTATATACACAACTGGTAGTAGAAACCCAGCCTCCTGACTTAGTTCAGTGTTTTTCTTTTCACTGCCCTGTGCTACGTCAGAAACACCATGATTACAAGAGTAGTATTACTAAATCCTTCACAATAAGGTTACTGTCCCCAAGCTTTTCTTGTGATCCTTTTCTTTTTTTTTCTTTTCTTTCTTGGGGATAGAGTCTCACTCTATAACCCAGGCTGGAGTACAGTGGCACAATCTCAGCTCACTGCAACCTCCGCCTCCTGGGTTCAAGCAATTCTCCTGCCTCAGCCTCCCGAGTAGCCAGGACTACAGGTGTATGCCACCACGCCTGGTTAATTTTTGTAGTTTTAGCAGAGGCGGGGTGTCCCCATATTGGCTAGGCTGGTCTCAAACTCCAGACCTCAGGTGATCCACCTGCCTCGGACTCCCAAAGTGCTGGGATTACAGCATGAGCCACCACACCTGGCTCTTGTGATCCTTTTCTAAAAAGTTAAATATTTAATGAAAAGAACCACATTCTTGTTGCACTACCAGGTTACTTGTTCTTTGATGTCCTGCCTGGACTTTACCCAAAAAATCCGTTTCAAAAGTTCACATTTAGGGCTAAGTGTAGTGGCTCATACCTGTAATCCCAGCTGAGGCAGGTGGATCACTTGAGGTCAGGACTTCAAGACCAGCCTGGGCAACATGGTGCAACCCCTTCCCTACCAAAAATACAAAAAAATTAGCCAGGCGTGGCAGCATGCACCTGTAGTCCCAGCTACTTGGAAGGCTGAGGCACAAGAATCACTTCAATCCGAGAGGCAGAGGTTGCAGTGAGCCAAGACCGCACCACTGCACTCCAGCCTGAGCAGCAGTGTGAGTGAGACTCCATCTCCCCCCCAAAAAAGTTTCACTGGGTATAGTAGCTCTCACCTGTAATCCAAGCACTTTGGGAAGCTGAAGCAGGAAGATTGCTTGAGGCCAGGCGTTCAAGACCAGCGTGGGCAACGTAGTGAGAGCCTGTCTCTACAAAAATTAATTAACATTAAAAATTTAAAAGATGGCTAGGCATAGTGGCTCACTCCTGTAATCCCAGTACTTTGGGAGGCCGAGGCATGGTGGTGCATGCCTTTAGTCCCAGCTACTCGGGAGGCTGAGGCAGGAGAATCACTTGAACCCAGGAGGCGGAGGTTACAGAGAACTGAGATTGTGCCACTGCACTCCAGCCTGGGCGACAGAGTGAGACTCTGTCTCAAAAAAGAAAATTAAAAAGACCAGAATAAAGCTAAAGATTTAAAATAGCCTGCAGGTTCCTACCAGAAGTTACCAGCTACCTCTCTGATGGTCTTTCCCTACAATATCCCCCTGGATTATTACATTTTAGCACCATGACCTATCCGATGTCCTGCATACACAGGAATGGTCCTGCTCAGGATTTGCCTTCTCTGCTCCCTCTTTCCTGGAATGCTCTTCCCCTAGTTGTTGCATAGTGTGTTTCTTTACATTATTAAGCTGTCCTCTAGTCTCACCTCAGTGAAACCTTTCCTGACTCCCCCTATGTACATCTACCCCCTATACATATTACACTACCTGTTTCCCCTTACCCTGCTTATTTTTTCTCTTTAATACACTTATTCCCATGTATTCTTTAATTCTGCATCAACTATCTACCACACTAGAATGTGAGTGCAGGCTTTATTTTGTAAGCTGCTATATTTCTATCTCCTAGAATAGTACTTGAATATAGTAGTAGATACTTAATAAACACTTGTTATATTAGTATAATAAATGAATTACTCTCAGGAATGCCTTGTTTTGTGGATAGACAGGTACGGATGGGAACTGGGGAGATGTATTTTCTAAAGTTTTTATTTTTTTAAGCTTATTATTATTATTATTTTGAGACAGAGTCTAGCTCTGTCACCCAAGCTGGAGTGCAGTGGCACGATTTTGGCTCACTGCAACCTGCGCCTCCCAGGTTCAAGCAATTCTCCTGCCTCAGCCTCCTGAGTAGCTGGGATTACAGGTGCCTGCCACCATGCCCAGTTAGTTTTTGTATTTTTAGTAGAGATGGGGTTTCACCATGTTCGCCAGGCTAGTCTCAAAATCCTGACCTCATGATCTGCTGGCCTTGGCCTCCTGAAGTGCTGGGATTACATGCATGAGCCCCCGTGCCTGGCCTTATTTTCTTTTTATTGAGACAGAGTCTTCCTCTGTCACCTAGGCTGGAGTGCAGTGGTATGATCTTGGCTCACTCCGCAACCTCCACCTCCAGGGTTCAAGTGATCCTTCTGCCTTAGCCTCCCAAATAGCTGGCACTACATGCATGGGCCACCACGCCTGGCTAGTTTTTGTATTTTTAGTAGAGACGGGGTTTCCCTGTGTTGTCCAGGATGATCTGGAACTCCTGAGCTCAGGTGATCCACCCACCTCAACCTCCCAAAGTGCTAGGATTACAAGCATGAGGCACCATGCCCAGCCTTAAGCTTATTATTTTCTAAATTTCCTTTAGTGAGTACTTATTACACTGTTTTTATAAAGTAATCACAAACCAAACATCATGCCTCTTCTGAAGTGATCTAATAAGAGTACACAGTACCATCTGTAAAGTGTTCTTGCCAAAAGGTTAAACCTGAATTTGATTAAGCCTATAAGTCTAATTTACAGGAAATAAGGTTAGAGGATTAGCAGGATTGATAAGGAATCAGAGAGACTGATGGGATTGAGGAGGATCTTTATTATTTAGGTGCACTGGCCCAGGTGGATTAACATCCAAAGGACTGAGCCCTGAACAAAGAGTTAAGTTACCTTTTAAGCATTTCGTGGGGCGGGGGGAGATCTGTGCAGGGGGAAGCCTATTACAGAAGTGAGAAACAAAGACAGTTATTCAATTAATTGAGACATATATTACATCTTTTTTACTTTTCAAGGAAAAACATTTTTTACGACTTGAGTTTATCTGTCTAGTGACCCTGCAGCTGCACAGCTAGGGAAACAGGGTCTTCACAATGCCTGGGAAAGGAGGAGAGATAAGGCTCACTAGCCACAGAAAAACAGGCAGTTAATTTTTTTTTTTTTTTTTTGAGACGGAGTCTCGCTCTGTCGCCCAGGCTGGAGTGCAGTGGCGCAATCTCGGCTCACTGCAAGCTCCACCTCCCGGGTTCACGCCATTCTCCTGCCTCAGCCTCTCCGAGTAGCTGGGACTACAGGTGCCCGCCACCACGCCCGGCTAATTTTTTTTTGTATTTTTAGTAGAGATGGGGTTTCACTGTGGTCTCGATCTCCTGACCTCGTGATCCGCCCGCCTCGGCCTCCCAAAGTGCTGGGATTACAAGCATGAGCCACCGCGCCCGGTGGCAGTTAATTTTTAAAGAACTTCAGCTCCTTCTTTTTCTCAGGGGGAATTGGGTTTTCTTACATACAACTGAGTTTCTGCTTACACATTCTTTAATTTCTTTTAATTCCTGTTCCAGAGGAACATGTTAAACCTCACCATGGGGTTATACAATCAGCAAAATCCAAAATGCAGGAAACTCTACAGGTCAAGTGACCTGTCCAGCAGTTCCAGTCTCCTCAATCCAGAAGTAATCCTTCCCTTCGCTCTTAACCAGTGGAGTTCTCCATTTATTTATTTATTTTTATTATTATTATTTTTGAGACAGAGTCTCACTCTGTTGCCCGGGCTGGAGGGCAGTGGCAAGATCTCGGCTCACTGCAACGTCCACCTCCTAGGTTCAAGGGATTCTCCTTCCTCAGCCTCTCGAGTTGCTGGGATTATAGGTGCCCACTGCTATGCCTAGCTTATTTTTTGTATTTTTTTTTTTTTGAGATGGAGTCTCGCTCTGTCACCCAGGCTAGAGTGCTGGAGTACAGTGGCATGATCTCAGCTCACTGCAAGCTCCACCTCCCGGGTTCACGCCATTGTCCTACCTCAGCCTCCCGAGTAGCTGGGACTACAGGCACCCGCCACTATGCCCAGTTAATTTTTTTTTTTTTTTTTTTTTTTTTTTGAGATGGAGTCTTGCTCTCTCACCCAGGCTGGAGTGCAGTGGCGAGATCTCGGCTCCCTGCAAGCTCCGCCTCCCGGATTCACACCATTCTTCTGCCTCAGCCTCTCCGAGTAGCTGGGACTACAGGCGCCCACCACCATGCCCGGCTAATTTTTTTGTACTTTTAGTAGAGACGGGGTTTCACCGTAGTCTCGATCTCCTCACCTCGTGATCTGCCTGGCTCGGCCTCCCAAAGTGCTGGGATTACAAGAGTAAGCCACCGTGCCCAGCCGCCCAGTTAATTTTTTGTATTTTTTAGTAGAGACGGGAGTTTCACTGTGTTAGCCAGGATGGTCTCGATCTCCTGACCTTGTGATCTGCCCACCTTGGCCTCCCAGAGTGCTGGGATTACAGGTGTGAGCCATCGCACCTGGCCAATTTTTTGTATTTTTAATAGAGACAGGATTTCACCATGTTGGCCAGGCTGGTCTCCAACTCCTGACCTCGTGATCCACCCACTCAGCCTCCCAAAGTGCTGAGATGACAGGTGTGAGCCACTGCGCCCGGCCTGGAGTTCTCCTTTTATACATTAACAAATTTCTCGGCCAGGCGTGGTAGCTTATGTCTGTAATCCCAGCACTTCGGGAAGCCGAGGCGGGCAGATGACAAGGTCCGGAGATCAAGACCATCCTGGCTAACACGGTGAAACCCCGTCTCTACTAAAAATAGAAAAACTTAGGTGGGCGTAGTGGGGGCACCTGTAGTCCCAGCTACTCGGGAGGCTGAGGCAGGAGAATGGCATGAACCCAGGAGGTGGAGCTTGCAGTGAGCCGAGATCACGCCACTGCACTCCAGCCTGGGCGACAGAGGGAGACTCCGTCTCAAAAAAAAAAAAAAAAAAAAAAATTTCTCTTGAGTCTCTACTACATCTTGCTAGATGTGTTGGAAAAGGATGAATAAATGCAGTTCTACCCTCCACTTGTAGGTGGAGTGGAAGTGTAAACAAGCAATTTCAACACAGTGGGAGAGGTGCTAAAGAGAGAACTGCGTGGTCACTGGGGCCGTGCACATAACCAAAAATAGAGACATATACAAGGCTCAGTGGTGGCTCAGTAGAGCAAAGCCAGGCAAAAGATGACACAGCTGTAAAGAAACCAAAATTCACCATCGACATATTTTGAAAGTATGTGGTGGTGCTGATTTCAAATCTTGGCTCCATCACGCACTATGTGGCCTTGGGAAAATTACATAACCTCTAAGCACCAGTTTCTACCTGGGGAGAATATTACCTACTCCAGAGTGTTATTTATGATGATATTTAAAGGAAATAATGCATGTAAAGTGCTTAGCACTGTCTCTGGCACGTAATGGTACTTCCAAATTACTACAGAAAAAAATGTAATTTTTATTTTTTAAGAGACAGGGTATTGCTCTGTCACCCAGGCTGAGGTACAGTGGTGCAACCATAGCTCATTGCAACCTTGAACAGTTAGGCTGAAGTGATCTTCCCTCCTCAGCCTCCCAAGTAGCTGGAACGACAGGGGCGTGCCACCATGTGTGGCTAAGTTTTTTTAAACATTTTTTTGTAGAGACAGGGTCTCCCTATGTTGACCAGACTAGTTTCGAACTATTGGCCTCAAGCAATCCTTCTGCCTTGGCCTCCCAAAATGCTGGGATTACAGGCATGAGCCACTGCATCTAGCCTGAAGTAAATCTTACATATAGGGAAAAAAAACTTTTAGCACAAAGATGTATTTATAATAGGAACATTTCTGGAACACTCTGAAAATCCTCCTCTGGGTTTTTTTTTTTTTTTTTTTTTTTGAGACAGAGTCCCAGAGCTGGGACTATAGGCATGTGCCACTACCTGTGGCTCATTTTTGTATTTTTAGTAGAGATGGGGTCTTGTTATGTTGGCCAGGCTGATCTCAAACACCTGACCTCAAGTGATTCATCTGCCTTGGCCTCCCAAAAATGCAGGGATTACAGGTGTGAGCCACTGCGCTTCATATAATATCCTTTTGATGGAGTGTTATGTAGCTGTTAAACTGTGACAATGTTTGACAGTCATAGATACAAAAAGCACTAGATAAAATTTGAATCTGATGTGATCTTGGCTACGTAAATAGATACATAAAGTCCATGGGCCTCTCCAGCCTGTGATTTTAAATGAGGTCACATTAGACTTATACCCAAATTTCACTGTCCCATTGCCCCCACCAGCTCTTACAGACCTCTGCGAAGGCCCTGAGGGCCCTAGGGAATAAAGCATATGCCCCACCCACCCAAGTATTCATAAACTGTCTGTGTTTGATGGGCACAGCCACCCTTTGCCAAGCCTTCACTCTTGCCATACCTCATAAAGGACACCTTCCTGTCGGGTTGACCAAACTACCTGGTTTGCCTGGAACTGAGAGGTTTCCTGGGATTTAGGACTTTTAGTACTAAAACTGGGAGACTCTTTGGCAAACTAGGAGAACTTGGTCACCCTGACTCACTGTGCAAAGCTGCGCATTTTTTTTTGAACTTCCAAGCTGCAAAATTTTTAGATCCCCAAATGGAGTTTTTTTTTCTTAGCTAGAGCTCAGCTTAATTCTTCCCAAAACAGGGACTGGTGGACCTCCCAGAGGACTGGGTGAGGTGAATATTCATGTTTGAATTCAGGGGACTTTTATCCCTGGTACCAGGGAAGTAAATAAAAAACAACAATCAAAAGGTTGCTTGAGAAACAGCTGATTAGAGGATGGGTCTAGACAAGAGATGCTGGTTTGGGAAACATGAGCACATTGGCTGGCAAATATCAAGAGACTGACTAGACTGGATGGTCCAGGACACCTGTAAACAGGAGAGAAGCCTGAGAATAATGACATTTGAGCCAATCTGTAGAGGTGAGTCCATAAAAGAAACTGAGGCTGGGCCTAGTGGCTCACACCTGTAATCCCAGCACTTTGACAGGCCGAGGCAGGCACATCACCTGAGGCCAGGAGTTCGAGACCAGCCTGGTCAACATGATGAAACCCTGTCTGTACTAAAAATACAACATTTAGCCAGGTGTAGTAGTGAGAGCCCGTAGTCCCAGCTACTCAGGAAGCTAAGGTGGGAGGATTGCTTGAGCCTAGGAGGTTCAGGCTGCAGTGACCCATGATCACGCCACTACACTCTAGCCAGGGCAACAGAGCAAGACCCTGTCTCAAATAAATAAATAAATAAATACAAATTAAGTAAAAAGAAACTTGCCGGACATGGTGGCTCACACCTATAATCCCAGCACTTTGGGAGGCTGAGGCGGGTGGATCCCCTGAGGTCAGGAGTTCGAGACCTGCCCGGCCAAGATGGTGAAACCCCGTCTCTACTAAAAACACAAAAATTAGCTAGGCACGGTGTAATCCCAGCTACTCGGGAGGTTGAGGCAGGAGAATTGCTTGAACCTGGGAGGTGGAGGTTGCAGTGAGCCGAGATCACGCCACTGCACTCCAGCCTGGGCGACAGAGCAAGACTCCATCTCAAAAAAAAAGAAACTGAGGGTAGTGGCCAAAGAGAAAGGAAGAGAACTAGGATTTGAGGTTTGTAAGTTTTGGTGCATAGTTTCTGAAATTTGTCCATAGTTTCCAATTTGGCTATACCTTCACCCTAAAGCTAGTATTGATACTGATTGATCATGCTTCATATCATCAAGTAGATCACTCTTTCTTTCCTTCCAGCTTCTGAAATGTAGGTGATTCCATATGAGGTGCTCTTACTCTCTCTGCTTTCTCTTTTATAATAGTTTAGTCTGAGGCTGGGTGCAGTGGCTCATGCCTGTAATCCTAATACTTTGGGAGGCCAAGGTGGGCGGATGACTTGAGGTCAGGTGTTCGAGACCAGCCTGGCCAACATGGTGAAACCCTGTCTCTACTAAAAATACAAAAATTGGCCGGGTGCGGTGGCTCACGCCTGTAATCCCAGCACTTTGGGAGGCCAAGGTGCGCAGATCACGAGGTCCACCCGCTAACATGGTGAAAACCCATCTCTACTAAAAATACAAAAAAAAAAAAAAAAAAAAAAAACTAGCTGGGTGTGGTGGCGGGCGCCTGTAATCCCAGCTACTCAGGAGGCTGAGGCAGGAGAATGGCATGAACCCAGGAGGCAGAGGTTGCAGTGAGCCGAGATCGCACCACTGTACTCCAGCCTGGGAGACAGAGCAAGACTCTGTCTCGGGGGAAAAAAAAAAGTAAAAAAGTTAATTGGGTAGCGGGGGGATGTGTGTTGGTTATATTCAAATACTGCACCATTATATGTAAGGGCTTGAGCATCCACAGATTCTGGTATGTGGGGGCAGTATCCTAGAACCAGTCCCCCGCAAAATATCAAGGATGACTGAACTATAGAAGAACAAAGCACTGTTAAACAGCATACAATTCCTGTCTTCAAAAAAGTTATCTCATTAGGTAGATGAGACTTATAATGAATTAAAAGGAATGAATACAGATTTGGAGATAGTGGTTGTTGTGATGGATAATCTTAATTGCATTTTCTTCCAAAACAGATTCATTCTTATAGAAGAGCATCAGAGGAAGATAAAAAAGAATTCTCAATGTCAGGCCCCTGAGCCCAACCTAAGCCATCATAACCCTGTGACCTACACATATACATCCAGATGGCTTGAAGCAACTGAAGAACCATAAACATGAAATAGCCAGTTCCTGCCTTGACTGATGACATTCCACCATTGTGATTTGTTCCTGCTCCACCCTAACTGATCAATTGATCTTGTGACATTCCTTCTGGACAATGAGTCTCAGGAGCTCCTCACCAAGCACCTTGTTACCCCCACCCCTCCCCACAAGAGAAAACCCACTTTAACTGTAATTTTTCCACTACCTACCCAAATTCTATAAAACTGCCCCAACCCATCTCCTTTTGCTGACTCCAGGTGATTAAAACAAAGCCTGTTTGGTGGTCTCTTCTCACGGATGCGCATAACACTCAAGGTAAATATTAGTCTGGTGATTTTTTTTTTTTTGAGACGGAGTTTCCCTCTTGTTGCCAGGCTGGAGTACAATGGCGCGATCTCAGCTCACTGCAACCTCCGCCTCCCGGGTTCAAGCGATTCTCCTGCCTAAGCCTCCTGAGTAGCTGGGATTACAGGCATGCGCCACCACTAGTCTGGCAATTTTTAAATTAGAATTTTAGAATTAGAGGAGAGCTTAGAACTCTGCCCTCATTTTTCAGTGAGGAAACTGCCCAAGACAGGAAAAATAGGTACTTACCCTAATGCTTATCCTGGCTCCAGTGAAATTAGCTCCCCAGCCAATGCTGAAATGGATGGAACAAGGACACATCTGCTGTCCCCCAGCCCTTTCCGGAGCTGGGGAGGGATGGGAAGGGGAAAGGTTTTGGTGCCTGCTCCTGCTGATAGTGGGCATCAGGCCAGGCCAGGGGCCTTCTTAGAGGCTTTGGGGAAGGGGTAGGGAAGGCCACCAGGTGTTGGAGAGAGGGCACTCATCTCCTTCAAGGCTGATGGAAGGTAGGATATGTGAGTCCTTCCTCTAAAGTGGCAGGAAACACTAATTTCTCTTATTTATTTATTTATTTCATGGATCCTAAAACTGAGGAAACAGTACTTTCTCATCTTACTGGTTTTTGGGCCCCCACTCTATTCCTTTTATACAAACCTCACAGAATTTCAACTAGAAAGGCCAGGCGGGATGGCTCACACGTGTAATCCCAGCACTTTGGGAGGCCGAGGCGGGTGGATCACTTGAGGTTGGGAGTTTGAGACCAGCCTGACCAACATGGTGAAGCCCTGTCGCTACTGCCGGGCACGGTGGCTCACGCCTGTAATCCAAGCACTTTGGGAGGCCGAGGCGGGTAGATCACGAGGTCAGGAGATCGAGACCATCTGGCTAACACGGTGAAACCCCATCTTTACTAAAAATACAAAAAATTAGCTGGGCGTAGTGGTGGGCACCTGTAGTCCCAGCTACTAAGGAGGCCGAGGCAGGAGAATGGCGTGAACCTGGGAGGCGGAGCTTGCCATGAGCCGAGATCGTGCCACTGCACTCCAGCCTGGGCTGCAGAGCGAGACTCTGTCTCAAAAAAAAAAAAAAAAAAAAAAAAGAAACCCCGTTGCTACTAAAAATACAAAATTAGCCGGGCACGGTGGCACAGGCCTGTGATCTCAGCTACTTGGGAGGCTGAGGCAGGAGAATTGCTTGAACTCAGGAGGCAGAGGTTGTGGTGAGCCAAGATTGCGCCATTGCACTCTAGCCTGGGCAACAAGAGTGAAACTCCATCTTAAAAAAAAAAAAAAGCCATGAGGCTGCACGACAAGGAGTCTTTAGTGAGGATGAGATGTTCAACAGGGATGCGGGGTAAATGACCGGGCCCTCAAGGTTCCCATCTAAAATGAGGAGGGGGTGAGAAACTTAATTGCTCCTTTCAAGAGTCAAAACCTTGGCATTGTTATTCTTATCCCAGGGATGTTGAATCCCCAACAGAGAAGATCCCAACCGGAGAGTGGGCTGCCGAGAGGGGAAGAGAGTGAGGCCCTGCCCTGGGAGGAGAACACAGAGTGACCCTAGCCCACCTCAGGCCTCCTGTAAAATTACTTATTTTTCTTTTTTTTCTTTCTTTCATAATTGAGATTTTATTGGTTGAGGGTCAGTACTGACATTTCAATTTGTACAGAATTCTTAACGTAGGTAACAAAAATCAGCCAGGTTTCGTGGCTCATGCCTGTAATCCCACGACTTTGGGAGGCCGAGGTGGGCAGATCATGAGGTCAGGAGATCGAGACCATCCCGGCTAACACAGTGAAACCCTGTCTACTAAAAATACAAAAAATTAGCCGGGCATGGTGGAGGGTGCCCGTAGTCCCAGCTACTTGGGAGGCTAAGGTAGGAGAATGGCATGAACCTGGGAGGCAGAGCTTGCAGTAAGCCGAGATCGTGCCACTGCACTCCAGCTTTGGCCACAGAGTGAGACTACATCTCAAAAAAAAAAAAAAAAACAAAAAAAACCATAAGTAACAAAAATCTAAAAAGCCACGTACTGTAATCCTTTTTAAAAGGTATCCCAATGACTTTCCAGCTTAAAATTTGGAAACAAATTTTCCTTAAGAGACTATTAAGTACCAGTATCTTCACATGTTGATCAGCTGTTATGTATGGCCCACAGTTCACAACTGAATAGCATGTATACTACATATTCAAATTTTTAGTATTTCACATCACAGTAACAAAGTTATTAGGAAAACAGGACTACCACAACCAAAGATGTTACAGAGTGCACACAATTCCGACAGGGTGAGCCATGATCAAGGAGTGGTTTTCTTTAGGAAACAATTCTACTAAAAAACAACATGGGGATGGAAGTAATTTAAAATGTTCAAGACATTAAACGCAGGACTGACTCCATATTGCCATTTAATATGCTTTTTATTACAGGATATAAAAACTAACCCCCCATTTATAGAACGTTAAGCTGACACCCGAGACAGTCAAAGCCTCCCATAATTCAATATCCTACACAATTTTCTGGTTGTACCAAAAAATAAACAACCAGCAAATGATTTCATCTCTTAAAAAAAGCATTTACACTTAAAAAATGGGATGAGGTGGGATTCCCTCCTTCTCAAAAATGTTTCTAGAGCTACTAAAAAACTTGCATTTACAAAATAGTTGATAAAAATATTCCTCTGGAGGCTGGGTGCGGTGGCTCATGCCTGTAATCTCAGCACTTTGGGAGGCCGAGGTGGGCAGATCACGAGGTCAGGAGATCGAGACCATCCTGGCTAACGTGGTGAAACACTGTCTCTACTAAAAATACAAAAAATTAGTTGGACGTGGTGGTGGGCGCCTGTAGTCCCAGCTACTCGGGAGGCTGAGGCAGGAGAATGGCATGAACCCGAGAGGCGGAGCTTGCAGTGAGCCGAGATTGTGCCACTGCACTCCAGCCTGGGTGACAGAGTGAGACTCTGTCTCAAAAAAAAAAAAAAAAAAAAAATTCCTCTGGATTGTAAAGAAGGGAGACAGGGACCACTGATAAGACATGGTTTATGGTATTCATCAGACTTGGCTTCTTTATCTCCTGCTTCATCAGAGGCTGGACTCTCCTCAGTTTTTGTTTCCCCCATTTTCTGCAGGTAAATCTTCTTTAGTTTTTTGGTTAGCCACTTCGGCATGTTTTCCCTTTGCTCCCCTTTTCCCTTTTTTTGCACTTTTGTGTCTGAAGATTTATCCTTCGCTGCTGCCTTTTTCGGCTTCACTTCCACTTTTGCAGGAGGTTTAGCTGACAACTGCGCTGATCTCCTCTTGGGCTCTTCCTTGGCAGCCCCTTCGGTGGAGGGGGCTGCCGGCCACGGTGTGCCTACAGCCTTCGCGAAGCTGCGCTGCCTGGCCGCTGCCACTCCTGCCGCCGCTGGAGCTGCTCTCGCTATGTTGGCCAGGCTGGTCTCGAACTCCTGACCTCAGATGATCCACCTGCCTTGGCCTCCCAAAATGCTGGGATTACAGGCGTGAGCCACTGTGCCTGGCCTCGGAGCTGCTCTTATTTTTCTTATATTAAAGAATATATATAACTAATTCTAGCCATGCAGTAAGACATTTAAATGTGTAGTTAAATATTTATGCATAAATAACAAGGGCCATCAGAAAGAAAAGCAGGACTGAAGCTGGCAGCCCACGCATCCACAAAGGCAACAGGCAGAGGAAGCACAGGACCATCTTTCCCTCCCTTGTTTCCCAGTCTAGTCACCTAGACCTAAAAACATACCCTCAGAGGGTGGAGATTTTACAATTAAATATCGTTGTTCTTGGTGCCCTCTCCCCTGGTTCATCAAGTATAATACCACATACTTGACCTCCTGCCCACAGGGGACCTACCACCTCCTGGCCCCTCTCATAGGATCACTGGGCCTACCTGCACTGTGCGGCCAAGCCCTGTCTTTTTCCCAAGCCCTCAAGCCCATGCATGAATGTTCATTCAGATGTGGTAGGGGGCTTGTCGCCCTTACAAGATGGTGGAAAATTCACTTTTTTTTTTTTTAATTGAGGCGGGGTCTCGCTCTGTCACCCAGGCTGGAGTGCAGTGGCGTGATCTCGACTCACTGCAACCTCTGCCTCCCGGGTTCACGCCATTCTCCTGCCTCAGTCTCCCGAGTAGCTGGGACTACAGGCGCCTGCCAGCATGGCAGGCTAATTTCTTTTTGTATTTTTAGTAGAGACAGGGTTTCACCATGTTAGCCAGGATGGTCTCGATCTCCTGACCTTGTGATCTTCCCACCTTGGCCTCCCAAAGTGCTGGGATTACAGGCGTGAGCCACCGCGCCCTGCCTGGATTTTTTTATAATTTAATTTTCTTTTTAAAAATCCCAACCTTTGGATAGCAGGGAGGTGCTGGAGGGATAGGGTCAAGAAGAGTGTGTGAGAGCAGTAATTTCCCAAGACTGCCCTCTGCGAGACTGTATTTCAGAAAATATACTGGTGGGGCTACCTCTCCATTCACGTGTACTGCCCTAGCCTCTCCCCATCCCCCGCTGATGCACTTCCATAGCGGCACGGTTCCATAGTGGCACAGTTCCATAACGGCAGTGGAATGTTGCAGAAGACGCAAGGATTCCTCCACTCCATCTTCAAAGAAAAAGTCACTAATAAATCACATTTGGTAAGTTAGTGAACATTAAACACATTAGTGAGCAAAAGAAAATCTGAATGAACAAGAATTGGTCATCTATCTAACTGAACACAAACGAACGCTGGCAGTTCAGTAATAGGAAGTAAAGAACAGCGCTAACTGCAGAACAGCAGCACCCCCGTCCCAGGAGCAGTGTGACTGGGAAGCAGCCCTGTGTGTGTGTGCTGTGGGGGTTCTAAGCAAAGTGAGCTGCCCATCGGTTTCGATGAGTTTGCTGATGCCGGACAAAAGACACCTGTTCTTTAGCTGCCTGCCCCAGTTATCTCCCGAAGTTCCTTACTGAGAATGAAAAGTGTCTTTCTCTGTGTGGTGACTTCAGTGGGCCAACAAATATTTGAGTCTAAAGCACAAGACTAGGCCGGGCGTGGTGGCTCATGCCTGTAATCCCAACACTTTGGAAGGCCAAGGCAGGCGGATCACGTGAGGTCGGGAGTTGAAGACCAGCCTGACCAACATGGAGAAACCCGTGTCTACAAAAAAAAAAAAAAAAAAAAATTAGCCGGGCATGGTGGCACATGCCTGTAATCCCATCTACTCAGGAGGCTGAGGCAGGAGAATCACTTGAACCCGGGAGGTGGAGGTTATGGTGAGCCGAGATCGCACCATTGCACTCCTGCCTGGGCAGTAAGACCGAAACTCCATCTTAAAAATAAATAAATAAAAAGTAAAGCACAAGACGATTCACAGGCAGAACAGCAGCTACCATTTACAATTTGCTTACTTGATGCCAAATCCTGGGTTGGGCATTTTACAGTCTTATATGATTTAGCCCAGCAATCCATGGAAGCATAGTTTTTAAAATCATCATCTGACAGATAAGGATACAGGGC
The DNA here is from genome assembly GCF_009828535.3 of Hylobates moloch. Lineage (NCBI taxonomy): Eukaryota > Metazoa > Chordata > Mammalia > Primates > Hylobatidae > Hylobates > Hylobates moloch. The sequence goes on along the minus strand of NW_026652285.1, from coordinate 26,850,617 downwards.
TCGAAGAACGTAGGTGACCTGCCCAAGTGCCCAAGGCCACACATCCAAAATGACAAGTTATGGTTTTAAACCAGCACTGTTAGGCTCAAAGCCTCTTAACCATTCCTCTGCCCAGCTGTGGGGCATAGGGAGATAAAGGGAGATAAGCCATGGTTGCCATCAAAGAGTCAATAACAATAACATACGGATGGTGAGAATGATGGCAGCTGCTATTTATTGGGCACCAGCTGTGGTCAGGTACAGTGCTAAGCACTTTAATTACACTTTAATTTCACTGTTAAGTCACCAGGACAGAAACTCCCCCACACCAGCTCTGTAATAGGGGTGAGTGTTGGACATAATCAGAGAGTTGACAAGAAGCCAAGACTAGGCTGGGCACAGTGGCTCACGCCTGTAATTCCAGCACTTTGGGAGGCTGAGGTGGGCGGACCACCTGAGGTCAGGAGTTCAAGACCAGCCTGGTCAACATGGCAAAACCCCGTCTCTACTAAAAAATATAAAAATTAGCTGGGGATGTTGATGCGTGCCTGTAATCTCAGTTACTCAGGAGGCTGAGGCAGGGAGAACTGCTTGAACCGAGGAGGCGGAGGTTGCAGTGAGCCGAGATTGGGCCACCGCACACCAGCCTGGGCAACAGAGCGAGACTCTATCTCAAAAAAAAAAGAAGCCAAGACTAGAGATCCTTGCACTGCTGGGCTCCCAAAGTCTGGATTCCAAGCACCTCCAGGTTCCTATTTTAGCATATTTACATAATTTCACATTTTTATGCTTAGATAATTTTTTTTTTGAGACAGAGTCTCAGTCTGTCGCCCAGAGATAATTTTTTTTTTTTTTTTGCTCTGTCACCCAGGTTGGAGTGCAGTGGTGCGATCTCAGCTCACTGCAAGCTCTGCCTCCCGGGTTCACGCCATTCTCCTGCCTCAGCCTCCGGAGTAGCTGGGACTACAGGTGCCCGTCACCACGCCCGGCTAATTTTTTGTATTTTTAGTAGAGACAGGGTTTCACCACGTTAGCCAGGATGGTCTCAATCTCCTGACCTCGTGATCCGCCCGCCTCAGCCTCCCAAAGTGCTGGATTACAGGCGTGAGCCACTGTGCCCGGCGATAATTTTTTTTTATATAACAAAAAAATTTTTATGTACCTCAAATGTGCACATTTTTCTTTTGAGACAGGGTCTTGATCTGTCACCCAGACTGGAGTGCAGTGGTACATTCATAGCTCACTGCAGCCTCAAGCTCTAGGGCTCAAAATATCCTCCTGCCTCAGCCTCCAGAGTAGCTGGCGGTCTACAGGCATGCACCACCATGCCTGGCTACAATTCTTATTATTCCCCAATGCTACCCCAACCATATTTCTAAAAACTCCCAAAGTAAGATTCTATTTTGCCCAGTTTGTCCTCAAGTGAGCAGTTTTGTCTGAGCCCAGAGTTTCTGCTGGGCCAGCCTATGGATGAGCTGTCTCTCCCAGGCTGGTGCCCATCCCTGCCAGTAGCCTGGGAGGGGAAGGGGTGCCCAGGGTCAGGTGGAACAAAACATGACTGCCTAGCGCTGCCTCTGTCTCCATCTCACTGACGGCAAACCATAGCTCAGACGGCCAGCTCTTAAGTGAGACCTGAGTGCCACAGAAAGGTGGACACAAGTCCAACAGCTACTAAATGAATGAAAATTCTGATTCCAATGAAATCTGCCAGAGAAATAAGCATTTTTTAAAGGATGATGAAATAAGGCGATGTCTGATTAGGGCAAACATGATGCAGACGGGAAATGCAGCAGTTCAGAGGAGGGAAGGTCAGGCCACCTGGGGAGAGTCCATGAAAAAGATGGAACATGCCAGACGCTGTGCCTGGTGCTGGGAAAGAGTTGACTAGGCCAGCATCCCTTTCCTCAAAGGGCTCCTAGACTGGGGGGAGGGCCGGACATCTGAATACATCTTGAGGAGACAGTGTGGGACAGCATGGTGGCAGTGGAGCCAGCTGTGGTTCTGCTCTTGGTCGGCTGGAAAAGAGTAGATGTAAGGGATGGCTTAGAAGAAGGGAAGTGGAAGAAAAGTTTTCTGAGCAGAAAAGAGGAAGGAAAGGCCTTCTAGACAGGACACTACAAAGGCAGAGAAGCCCTAAGTAGAGTGAGCACCAGACTCCACAAGTTAAGGGCTCAGTCACACAGGACCACCCCCACGTCAGACCCCAGGTGCAAGGCCAAGCATCACCTATGCAACTGACCAACTGGCTATAAATTGGAGGTCCCCACAACTCCCTCCTCAGGTTTGAACATTTGCTAGAACAGCTCATGGAACCCAGGAAAACAGTTTTCTTACTATTGCTGATTTATTACAAAGGATATTTTAAAGGATACAAATGAACAGCCAGATGAAGAGATACACAGGGTGAGGTCTGGAAGGGTCCTTGTGGAGTTGGGGTGCACCACCCTCCCGGAACATGGATGTGTTCGTCAACCCGAGAGCTCTCCACGTCCTGTCTTTTAAGGATTTTTCTGGAGGCTTTGTCACGTAGGCATGATCAAGCTCCAGCTCCGCTCCCCACCCCAGAGGATGGGGAATGGGGCTGAAAGCACTAAACTTCCAACCATAGTTAGGTATTTTTGGTGACCAATCCCCAAATAAGAAGCCCATCAAGAGTCACCTCATGAGAACAAAGGACGCTCCTATCATGCAGAAAATTCCAAGGGATTTAGGAATCCCTGTGTCAGGAACCAAGGTGAAGGACCAAACGTTAGAACAAAAGATGTGCAATCATAAAAAAGAATGAGATCATGTCTTTTGTAGGAACACAGATGGATCTTGAGGCCATTATCCTCAGCAAACTAAGAAAGGAACAGAAAACCAAACACCACATGTTCTCACTTATAAGTGGGAGCTAAATGATGAGAACTCATAAACACAAAGAAGGGAACAACAGACACTGGGCCCTACCTGAGGGTGAAGGGTGGGAGGAGGGAGAGAGCCGAGAAAACTACTGGGTACTGGCCAGGCACGGTGGCTCATGCCTGTAATCCCAGCACTTTGGGAGGCTGAGGTGGGTGGATCACAAGGTCAGGAGTTCAAGACCAGCCTGGCGAAGATGGTGAAACCCCATCTCTACTAAACATAAAAAATTAGCCAGACGTCCCCGTCTGGGAAGTGAGGAGCGCCTCTGCCCGGCCGCCCCTTCTGGGATGTGAGGAGCGCCTCTGCGCGGCCGCCCCGTCTGGGAAGTGAGGAGCGCCTCTGCCCGGAGCGCCTCTGCCCGGCCGCCCCGTCTGGGAAGTGAGGAGCACCTCTGCCTGGCTGCCCCGTCTGGGAAGTGAGGAGCGCCTCTGCCTGGCCACCCATTGTCTGGGATATGAGGAGCGCCTCTGCCCGGCCGTCCAGTCCGGGAAGTGAGGAGCCCCTCTGCCCGGCCGCCACCCCGTCTAGGAAGTGAGGAGCGTCTCTGCCCGGCAGCCCCGTCTGGCAAGTGAGGAGCACCTCTGCCTGGCCGCCCCGTCTGGGATCTGGGGAGCGCCTCTGCCCGGCCGCCCCGTCTGGGAGGTCTACCACAGAGGCCAGAAGCAATGTGGGGGCTGGATGTGGTGGCTCACGCCTGTAGTCCCAGTACTCTGGGAGGCTGAGGCGGGTTGATCACTTGAGGCTAGGAGTTCGAGACCAGCCTGGCCAACCCGGTGAAACATATGAAAAATACAACTGACAAACCAACCAACCAACCAACCAAGCCACAACTAAACAGGTCTACCCTGGAGTCATACTCTAATTTTTTCTATTTTCCTCCCTTTCTGATCCTTTATCCCACTTTCTTTTTCTTCCTCTTCCTTCTCCTTCTTCTTTGTCAAATAGAGGATTGAGTTATTAGCATTGATCCATACAAAGTCCCTCTCTCATTTATTTTCTTTAATTCCCACCCCCCATTTCTATTCCCCGTCTTCCCATGTGCAACCTTCCTAATATGTTTGATATGCATCTTTTTGTTTGTATGTACTTTTAGAAAATGTTTATTGTTTTGTGTGCAAAAAATAATAATAATAAAAAAAAAGAAAAAAAATATTAGCCAGACGTGGTGGCAGGTGCCTGTAGTCCCAGCTACTCAGGAGGCTGAGGCAGGAGAATTGCATGAACCTGGGAGGCGGAAGTTGCAGTGAGCCAAGATCGTGCCACTGCACTCTAGCTGGGCAACAGAGCGAGACTCCATCTCAAAAAAAAAAAAAAAAAAAAAAGAAAAAAAAACTATCGGGTACTAGGCTTAGTACCTGGGTGATGAAATAATCTGTACAACAAACCCATGTGACACAAGTTTAGCCATATAACAAACATGCACATTGTATCCCCTAACCTAAAATAAAAGTTTAAAAAAAAAAAGGAGGCCGGGCGCGGTGGCTCACGCTTGTAATCCTAGCACTTTGGGAGGCCGAGGCGGGCGGATCACAAGGTCAGGAGATCGAGACCACGGTGAAACCCCGTCTCTACTAAAACTACAAAAAATTAGCCGGGCGTGGTGGCGGGCGCCTGTAGTCCCAGCTACCCGGAGAGGCTGAGGCAGGAGAATGGCGTGAACCCGGGAGGCGGAGCTTGCAGTGAGCCGAGATTGTGCCACTGCACTCCAGCCTGGGCGACAGAGCGAGACTCCATCTCAAAAAAAAAAAAAGAAAAAAACCTGGAGAAAAAGAAAATGATAATTAAAAAAAAAAAAACAATGTCCACACCCAGGGTTTTAGGAGCTTTGTGTTAGGAACTGGGGGCAGAGACCAAATATATATTTCTTCTTATGTTACACTACCCCAGATAGGAAAACAGAAATTACTCTAGATATTTCAAACAAAAAGGGGTTGTATATAGGCAATTAGTGCTTATCATTGGAGGGGCTAGAGGTGGTGAAGGTTGGGGGGAGGGGGTTGCACAACTGGCTTTCAGGCTACTTTACCACAGCTGATTTCCAGAGGACGGAAGAAGTCAGGAAACTTGGGAAACCGCTGCTGAGGTCCTTGCAGCCCCACGGTCCCCAGGCTGGTGACTGGTGGGGGACTATGGAGTCCAGCTGACCACCAGAGCCTGCACGCCTGCTGCTACGGGGGAGGAAAGGATGACTTCTACCTCCTTTCCACATTCCAAAATCCATGTGACTACATTTTATTGGCAGCACCCCGCTGGCAAGGGAGCCTTGATGTGTGCTTCCTGGGCTTCTGGCACCTGCACAGAAAGGGGTGAAATGAGTGTCATGAGCAGCTACCACTCTGCAGCACAACTCCACATCCAGGCATGGTGGGGAGCCCCACTTATACTCAGAGGTGTCCTGGCACCCTACCCACTTTTCGTAGGTGTTTGGGTGTCCGAGGCTTTGCAAAAGAAGAAGGCACGGAGTCTACGGTGGAGTCACATGGTGGAGACCTAGCTAAGTCAGAGGCCTGGAGAGGTGTCATTCTAGCTGGGCAGCAGGTGACACACAATCATGCCCTGAGTTGATTGGAGAAACACCTGGGATTGACCCAGAGTTTGTTCTGGAATGTTTTCACTGGAATGAAAGCTGAGCAGTCCGCAGGCCATATAGTATTGGAGAAAACATAGCCCTCATTGAAAAAGGCTGCCAGAGGAAAGGTGCCCACAGGAAGTTCAGGGGTTTTGTTTGTTTGGGTTTTTTTTCTTTTTCTTTTTCTTTTTTTTCCTTTTGAGATGGAGTTTCACTCTTGTTGCCCAGCCTGGAATGCAATGGCACAATCTCAGCTCACTGCATCCTCTGCCTCTTGCATTCAGGCAATTCTGCCTCGGCCTCCCTAGTAGCTGGAATTACAGGCATGCACCACCATGCCCAGCTAATTTTTGTATTTTTAGTAGAGACAGGGTTTCACCATGTTGGTCAGGCTGGTCTCAAACTCCTGACCTCAGGTGATCCACCCACCCCAGCCTCCCAAAGGGCTGAGATTACAGGTGCGAGCCACTGCGCCTGGCCTATTTTGGGTTTTTGTTTTGTTTTGTTTTGGAGACAGTCTCACTCTGTCACCCAGGCTGGAGTGCAGTAGCATGATCTTGGTTCACTGCTACCTCTGCCTCCTGGGTTCAAATGTTTTTCCTGCCTCAGCCTCCCAAATAGCTGGGATTACAGGCACCCACCACCACACCTGGCTAATTTTTATATTTTTTTGTAAAAACAGAGTTTCACCATGTTAGCCAGGCTGGTCTTGAACTCCTGATCTCAAGTGATCTGCTCACCTTGACCTCCCAAAGTGCTGGGATTAAAGGCATGAGCCACTGTGCCCCACCAGGAAATTCGGTTTCTGAAAATACACATGTGGATCTCTAGCCTTGAACATCCTTGTACGCTGCTTTAAATGGCTGATCCTCGATGCCTCCCTTCCAACTCACACGCTCGCTCCCCTACATCAATCTCCCAGAAAAAGGGACCTCTTTTATTCTTTTTTAAAATTATTATTATACTTTAAGGTCTAGGGTACATGTGCACAACGTGCAGGTTTGTTACATAGGTATACATGTGCCATGTTGGTGTGCTGCACCCGTTAACTCGTCATTTACATTAAGTATATCTCCTAATGCTCTCCCTCCCCCTTCCCCCCACCCCACTGTAGGCCCAGTGTGTGATGTTCCCCACCCTGTGTCCAAGTGTTCTCATTGTTCAGTTCCCACCTACCAGTGAGAACATGTGGTGTTTGGTTTTCTGTCCTTGCGATAGTTTGCTCAGAATGATGGTTTCCAGCTTCATCCACGTCCCTACAAAGGACATGAACTCATCATTTTTTAGGACTGCATAGTATTTTATGGTGTATATGTGCCACATTTTCTCAATCCAGTCTATCATTGATGGATATTTGGGTTGGTTCCAAGTCTTTGCTATTGTGAATAGTGCCGCAATGAACATACGTGTGCATTTGTCTTTATAGCAGCATGATTTATAATCCTTTGGATATATGCCCAGTAATGGGATCGCTGGGTCAAATGGTATTTCTAGTTCTAGATCCTTGAGGAATCACCACACTGTTTTCCACAATGGTTGAACTAGTTTACAGTCCCACCAACAGCATAAAAGCATTCCTATTTCTCCACATCCTCTCCAGCACCTGTTGTTTCCTGACTGTTTAATGATTGACATTGTAACTGGTGTGAGATGGTATCTCATTGTGGTTTTGATTTGCATTTCTCTGATGGCCAGTGATGATGAGCATTTTTTCATGTGTCTGTTGGTTGTATAAATGTCTTCTTTTGAGAAGTGTCTGCTCATATCCTTTGCCCACTTTTTGATGGGGTTGTTTCATTTTTTATCGTAAATTTGTTTAAGTTCTTTGTAGATTCTGGATATTAGCCCTTTGTCAGAAGGGTAGATTGTAAAAATTTTCTCCCATTCTGTAGGTTGCCTGTTCACTCTGATGGTAGTTTCTTTTGCTGTGCAGAAGCTCTTTAGTTTAATTAGATTCCATTTGTCAATTTTGGCTTTTGTTGCCATTGCTTTTGGTGTTTTAGTCATGAAGTCTTTGCCCCTGCCTATGTCCTGAATGGTATTGCCTAGGTTTTCTTCTAGGGTTTTTATGGTTTTAGATCTTATGTTTAAGTCTTTAATCCACCTTGAGTTAATTTTTGTATAAGGTGTAAGGAAGGGGTCCAGTTTCAGTTTTCTGCATATGGCTAGCCAGTTTTCCCAATGCCATTTATTAAATAGGGAATCCTTTCCTCATTGCCTGTTTCAGTCTATCCAATTTCTAGATTTATTTATCATTGTCTTTGTTAGAGACAGGCCTCACTTTGTTGCCCAGGCTGGTTTTGAACTCCTGTCCTCAAGTAATCCTCCCGCCTTGGTCTCCCAAAGTACCGGGATTACAGGCGGGAGCCCCCGCGCCCGGCGAAGCCTGTATTAAGCCCTTTTATGCTCACTCTGCGGTACTGCAGAGAGGGCAGGGAGGAAGCAGAGGTGCCCTGGCATCTTCAGCTGGAGGTGAGCAGGGTGCTGAGGGTGGGAGAGGCCGGGCGCCTGGAGATGGGAGGCAGGACCGCACCTTCACAGGGACACTGCCACCCTACCCAGGAGGTCAGGGCCTCTCGCCCAGCTCTGGCTCTGAGGTCCTGGAGGGAGGGAGATGCTGTTGCGATTCAGAAGATCAGGGGAGGGCCACCCCCATTCGAGAAGAGTGAAAATCCTGAGCCTGAAGCAGAAGTTGAACCGGTTGGAGCCCAGGCTTTAGAGGGTGGCGTTGGGAAGAGGGTCTGGCGCCGCCCTGTAGACTGTTCGGGCTCACGGGGCTGAAGGCTCCGAAGACCGCGACCTGCGAACCATGGGGAGGTTCCACGCGGATGAAGGCTACAGCCCCCGCCGGGGCCCCCACACTAACCCTGGACTTCTCCACCGGCTTACGACATGAGAGCTCAATAAGCTCCTTATTTAACGCACGGTTGTATCAGGTCCCTGTGGGAGCCACTGACCCTATAGCCTAATAAAGGAGCAGGTGCACGCATTGGATTGGTGAGCTACCGCCACAGCAACGCGTCCTAATCAACCATCCCAAATGGCGGCTGATACAAGGTTCTCGCAGGCCTGTGCTTGAGCTTGAACGCTGGGCCGGCCGCTGGGCTCTGTGGCTCTCTGCAGGCCTGCGGATCGGCCAGGGGCTCCGCTCCTTCTGGGCCGAGGCTGAAGAAGCAGCGGTTGCACCAGAGAAGGCCTTCTGGGTGAAGGTGGAAGTGCACGGGGCCCGCGGAACGGCCTAAGGCGTCTTCAGGCGTGGGTTAGGAACTGGCAAGCTTTCGTTTGTGCTTCATTCCATGGCCAGAGCAAGCCACGTGGGCAAGCCCAAAGTCAGGGGCTGGGAAAGTACCCTCCACCCACAACGAAACCATGGCAAGCGGTGAGTGCATGTAGGGCTGAGGAATTGGGGCCAATAGTCTATCTATCCCGTGAGGAGATCTGTTTTGGGGGTTGCAGATCTTCACTGCCCTCGGCCTGGGCGTCCTGTGCTCCTTTGGCCTCTCTGGGTAGGAAAGTGTCCCTCTTATCTCTGCAAAGGTCAGAGTCCCAGTGCCTGCTTTCAAATATAAAACCAGCTCTTGGGGGTATGACCCCGAACTGTATGAGGGCCGCCCTTTCGGTAATTCTCTCTCCAGGAGTGAGAACCTCCCTTTCTCAATTTTAGGTTAGATGAGTCTGAGTGACATAGAGACAACTATTCTCTTGGTGTTAAACTCATTTTAAACAAAGTAGAAAGTAAGGGATTTAGTAAGGAAATCCTTTCACCTTGGCAAAAGCATAGTCTATCTGGTCACAACTGGCACAGCATGATCCTTGGTGGCTTGGCACAAGCATTCCCTATTCCCCATCAAGCACATAATGTCCCTCAGTAATTCCACTGCATTTTTGTGCAGCTGCTGTGTGCTGGAGCTGTGGGGAACCCCTCGGGAATCTCTTGTCTGCTTTTTAGGAGCCCCTATCTCCAGGTCTTCTCTTACTTCCCAAGCCACCCCACTTCTTTGAAAGGTCTGCAGGCTTGTCTACCTCTTCTCAGCTTGCTCTGCATGCCTTGGGGAAGCTGCATAAGGCATGGATCATGAAGGAGCGGGGCGGAGGAGAGGGAAATGCATGTTTCCACAAATGGACCATGAGCCCACCAGGCAGGTTCCAGATGGGGAAAAAAAAACCCTTACATTATCATGTGACTTGCACAAGAAAAAAGGTACCTGCAAAGGGTCAAGGGACCAGAGACGAGAACTTCAGAGGTATTCTGGAGGAGGCGACTTTTGATGTGAGCTTTCTAGGTGAGTAAAGGGCATTGTAGATGAAGGGACTGGCTGGTAAGTGGCCAGCAGATAGAAATACAGGCTGAGCTCAGGAGAGGATGCACCCAGAGGTGGGGAGGAAGGTAGGAAGTAAAAAAGGAGGCTGGGCGTGGTGGCTCACGCCTGTAATCCTAGCACTTTGAGTGTCCGAGGCAGGCAGATCACTTGAGGTCAGGAGTTTGAGACCAGCCTGGCCAACATGGTGAAACCCCATCTCTACTAAAACTACAAAAATTAGCTGGGTGTGGTGGTGTGTGCCTGTAGTCCCAGCTACTCAGGAGGCTAAGGTATGATAACTGCTTGAAGCCGGGAGGCAGAGCTTGCAGTGAGTGAAGATCATGCCACTGCACTCCAGCCTGGGTGACAGAGTGAGATCCTGTCTCAAAAAAAAAAAAGGAAGTGAAAAAGGAAAGGGAGAAGGCCAGAATGGAAGGGGAGCTGAAGACAGACTGAGCAAGGCAGAGTTGCAGGCCAGCGCAGGAAGGGCTCAAAACATTTGCAAGGACAGTTCACATCCCACTGGTATGTCAGCTTAGATTTAAAGCACTACCCAGAGTTATTCAAAGCAAGACAGGAGAACTGCAGGCATCAGAATGCCCTGAGGACAGGTCCAAAATGCAGAATCCTAAGCCCCACACTAACCCTAAGGAGTCACTCTACGATGAGGTCCAAGAATTTGGGCTTGATCCCACTTCTCCTGTCCCCTGCCCTCACCACTGAGGACCTAAAGCATAATAAAAGGGGAGAACCTCTGCCCTAAATAATCCCTTTTGGCAGTTACTTTCTGTTTTCAAACTTCAAATCTGTCCTCCGGGACTAACCTAGGAGATGAGGGGTAAGGGAATTAACATTTATGGAAAATGGAGGAACCCACATAGGCACCTGTGTTAACTTAATATTCCTTACCAAGCAGTGGGTGCTGCCATTTATCTCCATTGTATGGATGAGAAAACAGGCTTAAAAAGAGGTTAATTGACCAGGCGTGGTGACTCACGCCTGTAATCCCAGCACTTTGGGAGGCCGAGGCGGGTGGACCACGAGGTCAGGGGATCGAGACCATCCTGGCTAACACAGTGAAACCCCATCTCTACTAAAAATACAAAGAAAAAAAAAATTAGCCAGGCATGCTGGTGGGCGCCTGTAGTCCAAGCTACTCAGGAGGCTGAGGCAGGAGAATGGCGTGAACCCGGGAGGCGGAGCTTGCAGTGAGCCGAGATCACGCCACTACATTCCAGCCTGGGTGACAGAGCGAGACTCCATCTCAAAAAAAAAGAATTAGCTGGGCATGGTGGCCCACGTCTGTAGTCTCAGCTACTCGGGAGGCTGAAGCAGGAGAATTGCTTGAACCCGGGAGGCAGAGGTTGCAGTGAGCCAAGATCATGCCACTGCACTCCAGCCTGGTGACAGAGCGAGACTTCGTCTCTAAAAAAAGAAAAAAAAAAAAAAAAAAGAAGTTAAGTAACTTGGGGGGGCGGCCACAGCCACAGAACTAGTAAGTGCTAGAAGTAGGATTCTCACCTAGTTCTTTCTGATTCTAGTTGGAGAGGCAGCTTTGTTCAGTGGGTTTTAGAGCCAGGGCTGCTTAGGTTTGAATCTCACCTCTACCCCATATTATTTGCTGGGACTTCCTTAAAACAGTGTGGGGCTCAGGGCAACCTAATGAGTATGGGGCTAAGACAGCTGCCACCGAGTCAGCATTTTTCACAGGCCCCTCGAGGTAGCACTGAAGACAGAAATTTCTAAATTGAATTTTATCGATGTTCAGGAAAGAGAAGTAAGTCACAACGCCCCTTGGCCTTCAGCCCCAAGCAGAGAGCCCAGAGTGTGTGACCTCAGGCAAGTACCAAAACCTCTCTGAGCCTCAGTTCCTCATCTGTAAATTGGGGCAAATGTCAGTTGATGTGAGGATTAAATATGATATCCTGGCTGGGCACAATGGCTCACACCTGTAATCCCATAACTTTGGGAGGCTGAGGCTGCTGGATTGCTTGAGGCCAGGAGTTCGAAACCAGCCTGGCCAACATGGTGAAACCCCATTTCTACCAAAGATACAAAAATTAGCCAGGCATGGTGGTGCATGCCTGTAGTCCCAGCTACTTGGGAGGCTGAGGCACAAGAATGGCTTCAACCCAGGAGGCAGAGGTTGCAGTGAGCTGAGATTGCGCCAATGCACTGCAGCCTGGATGACAGAGTGAGACTCTGTCCCAAAACAAAAAGCAAAGCAAAGCAAAGAAAGGAGAAAAGGAAAAGGAAAAGCTGATATCCTTTTTTTTTTTTTTTTTGAGACGGAGTCTCGCTCTGTCGCCCAGGCTGAAGTGCAATGGCACGATCTCGGCTCACTGCAAGCTCCGCCTCCTGGGTTCACGCCATTCTCCTGCCTCAGCCTCCCGAGTAGCTGGGACTACAGGCGCCCGCCGCCACTCCTGGCTAATTTTTTGCATTTTTAGTAGAGAGGGGGTTTCACCGTGATAGCCAGGGTGGTCTCGATCTCCTGACCTCGTGATCCACCTGCCTCGGCCTCCCAAAGTGCTGGGATTACAGGTGTGAGCCACTGAGCCCAACCGAAAAAGCTGGTATCCTTAATGCAGGTTCTGGCCTGTAGTAAGTGCTCAAAGATGAACAGCTGTTACTAGTCTAGTTCTGGCTAATTTTCACCCTGCCAATTGGGCAGGTCCTTGCCTTCCACTGCTCTTCTGAGCACTTGAATGAGAGCCTTTCTTGTCTGAACCCCAGATATACCCTTACTTGGCATCTGATTGAAATCATAAAACTAGCGTTAATGCACCCTCCTCTCTGGACACTGGAATCACTGGTGTGCTCTTCAGTTCTGTTGTAGGAGGCTGTTTCTTTCCACTCTCTTTTAAAAAATGGATTAAAAAGTGTTATTATAGGCCGGGCGCGGTGGCTCACGCTTGTAATCCCAGCACTTTGGGAGGCCGAGGCGGGCGGATCACGAGGTCAGGAGATCGAGACCACGGTGAAACCCTGTCTCTACTAAAAATACAAAAAAGTTAGCCGGGCGTAGTGGAGGGCGCCTGTAGTCCCAGCTACTCGGAGGGGCTGAGGCAGGAGAATGGCGTGAACCCGGGAGGCGGAGCTTGCTGTGAGCCGAGATCGCACCACTGCACTCCAGCCTGGGCGACAGAGTGAGACTCCGTCTCAAAAAAAAAAAAAAAAAAAAAAAAAAGTGTTGTTATACACAGGGTTTACAATTCAATAAAATGAAGCGAAATAGGGAAGAAACATAATGAACCACAGCAGTTTTTTGTCCCTACTTTTCCCACCCTTCTGGGGAGCTGGATTTCAATGGAATCTTCTGGTGCTTCTCCCCACATCTCTTGCATGTCTCATTGTTTAAATTTTATTATTATTATTATTATTATTATTATTTTGAGACACAGTCTCGCTCTGTCACACAGGCTGGAGTGCAGTGGTGCCATCTCGGCTCACTGCAACCTCTGCCTCCTGGGTTCAAGCAATTCTCCGGCCTCAAGTGATCCTCCCGCCTTGGCCTCCCAAAGTACTGGGATTACAGGTGTGGGCCATGGCACCTGGCCTATTTTGTTTTCTTACCATACTGTTACTTGGCTGGAGCACCCGCTTACCAATGGCCTGCCCCTCCCAGTGAATACTCTATTACTCTCGGCTAATTAGTTAATGAGGTCTTAGTGGGCCTGGGCTACTATTCAAATTATTGGGTCTAAGCCCTTAGGGTCCTGGCCCTGTAGCTGGCTAAGGGAAGGGCAACTTTGGGGCTTTGGGCTGTCTAGAAGGGTGGGCCTGAGGGCCTCAGGCCACTAGAATTGTGGATTGGGATTGGATCCCAGGGTTTTGGAGCCAGAGAAGCTGAACTTGGCCTGCTGAGCTGCACAAGGGTAGTCTTGACAGAGCCTGACCTCAAGACCAGGCCTGTTTCTGGGAGTGACCCTAGATGCAGAGTCACTGCAGCACACAACTGCCTTTTCCTGTCACCCTCTGGCCAGAATGTGGAACTGGTCTCCGGAGGAGGGCCCTGAGAATCCCTGGGTAGCTGGGAGCAGACTGTGGTGAAGGGTGAGGCAGTCAGATGGGCCTGTAGTCAGGACTGAGGGCTCTTCTGGTCATCTGCAGCACCTGGCCTGTTACTGGGTCTGCAAGAACCATCCTCCACACACGCGTGCTTCTTCCTGAGGGGTCTGACTTAGGGAGGTTGGCTCTGGGTCCTGACTCCCTGTGTCCTGTTTGCCCTCTGCTATCCCCAGAGGCCAGAGATCCAATCAGAGCACCTTCCACCATTTAGGGCCAGCCTGCCTGTCTGCTTTCCAAACCTCATGCTGCACCAGCGCTGTCCAGGAAACCTTTCCTGCCACACTGGCCTTAATGTTCCCCTGCACCCCCTGTTCCCGGCCCCCAGCAAAAGGGTCTTCTCAGACCACCCCTGGAATCCTAGCTCTGAGGTGATGGCACTGTTGATGAAAAAGCCAGACTCTGTTAAATATTTGAAGAGGTTTATTCTGAGCCAAATGTGAGGGCCATGACCCATGACGTAGTCCTGGGAGGTCCTGAGAACATGTGCCCAAGGTGATTGGGTTACAGCTTTTTATCCAAGTTACAGGCAGAAGTTACAGGCAAAGACATAAATTAATACATGTAAGGTATACATTGGTGGGGGCAGGGTAAGGTGGATTAAACGATTTCCTTCCTGATTGGCAATTGGTTGGAAGAGTTAAACTTTGCCTGAAGAGTTGAAGTCGGCAGAAAAAAATGCTTGGGGTTAAGATAAGGTGGGTTGCGGAAGCCAAGGTTCATGTTATGTAGATGAAGCCTTCAAGAGAATAGATGGTAAATGTCTCTAAGGTGTCAGACTCTTAGTTAAATCTCTCCTAGATCAGGAAAAGGCCTAGAAAGGGAAGAGAATCGCTGCAGGATATAAATTTTCCCCACAAGAGATGGCTTTGCAGGGCCATTCCAAAATATGTCAAAGAAATACACTTGGGGGTAAAATACTTTGATTTCCTTTAGGGCCTGTTATCTCTCATGTGATGTTAAACCAGAGTCAGGCTGGAGTTGGTATCTTAATGGCTGAGAATCTGTTCTGTCAGTCTTAGGATTCTGCTTTAATGTTAATGCTGGTCAGTTGTGTCCAAGCTCCAAAAGGGAGAGGCTAGGATGAGGCATGGCCCACGCCCCACTTGCTGTCATCGCCTGAACTCAGTTTTTAGGTTTTTTCGAAATCCATTTGACCAAGAGGTGCCCATTGAGGAAGTTGGGGGGCTTAGAATTTTATTTTTGGTTTACAGCACTCACTCAGGAATCGGGTTTTCCTGGGGCTGGGGTTGGCTTCCTTCTGGAAGAAGGGGTGGTGGAGTCAGGCCACTTATCAGCCCTGGGACTTCAGGAACTTCCTTGACCTGGGTCAGCTGCCATTTCCTTATCTGTCAGGTGGAGATAATAAAACAGCACTCCTAGGGTGCTTAGGAGGACTATAAATTAGGCAATATATGTAAAGAGAATCGAGCCCATTTAACTTTTCTTGGTTTTGTTAACTTCTTTGTGCGGTGATTGTTTGAGAGCTGAGACAGCCATCACCTTTCCCTGCGTTCCCCTGATGCTCAGCCAGGTGTTCGCTAGAGATTTGTTTACATGTGAATGTGCCTGCCTAGCCCAGGTCTGTCCAAGTTGCTGGGGTGGGACCAAGCCAGCCAGCAGCCCCCTCAGGCTCAGGCTGTAAGTCGCCACCCCACCCGACCCCACCCACTCCCAGGAAGAAGCCGGCAGCCTTGAGGGATTTAACCACTCATTGACTTGATTTAGGCAATGGCATTCTTGATCTGTAGGTTTAGGTGGCCACATCCACTGGGATGACAGATACCAAGTACAACATATCAGGTACAGGTACATATCAGGCCCTGTGACAGGCGTTTACACATTCTCCAACTGAGAGGTCTGTGCATGCCTACCTGGTTAGTGGCAAATTGCGATGAGACCTCATGGTCGTCCCGATTAGACAAGTCCCTGTCTGTGCTGCTCAAGCCAGACCCTCAAAGCCCGAATGAGAAGCAGAAGTGCAGCAAGGGAGCCCTTTCCTTTTGAAGCCATTCCAGTTGTACTTTTTACTGATGAGCTGGCAGACATTGGACTGGGACAGGAGGGGTGGGGGCAGGGTGTTGCAGGTCCTGCTACCTTCAGCTGCAGCCTCCCCCTCGAACCCACAGCTCCATATCTGAATCAGCCTGTCGTTCCCTGCCAACAGGTTTTGATCCTACAGGGCCCTGGCTTTCTGGGCAGCATTTGATGTGAAGTGCCCTTACCACCCACTCCTTGGGGTGGACCCACCCCCGGCACCCAGGACTCCTTGCCTCCCAAGTACTGAGCCCCCTGGACTTTCCTTCCTGGTTTCATTCCTTCAAATCCATTCTCAGTTTTTATTTTTGTGTTCTTCAAAGGCCTTTTGGCTGCGGTACGAGTAAGAGAGGCTGACCTCCTACTGCTTGCTGGGAATGGACTCTGGCTGGTGAGGAGTTGCCTGCTCATTCATCTGGCTGCCATCTGTCTCGAGGTGTCATGTGATTCTCTGAGGGAGCAGCTGAGTGAGTGGAGATGCTCTCAGTGGTGGAGAATGGACTGGACCCCCAGGCTGCCACGCCAGTAGGTGGGCAAGGGAGGATCAAGGGTGGGGAAGGGCTGCAGGAGACAGTCATTTCGTCGGCTTGGCTCACTTCGAAATGAATGGGCACTGTCCTGCAAGAGAGGCCAGGCTGATAAAAAGTTACAACACAAGCAGGCTCCAAGGAGACCCTGTCCTTTTTTTTTTTTTTGAGAAAGAGTCACGCTGTGTCGCCTAGGCTGGAGTGCAGTGGCGTGATCTCGGCTCACTGCAAGCTGCACCTCCTGGGTTCACGCCATTCTCCTGCCTCAGCCTCCCAAGTAGCTGGGACTACAGGCGCCCGCCACCACGCTCGGCTAATTTTTTGTATTTTTAGTAAAGACAGGGTTTCACCGTGTTAGCCAGGATGGTCTCAATCTCCTAACCTCGTGATCCACCCGCCTCAGCCTCCTAAAGTGCTGGGATTACAGGCATGAGCCACCGCATCTGGCCTTACGTATACTTTAAACAAAAGTGAGATAAATAATATTTAAAGATATAGGTCAAATTTCATTGATAGATTCTCCAATATTATTTTGACATACTATATTTGAATTTTTGGATACTTCTTAAAATATATGCTATTGTTTCTATCTAAGTGGTACCTAGAAGTTTCTGTTATACAGTATTTATTCCTTTTTTTTTTTTTTTTTTGAGACAGAGTCTCGCTCTGTCGCCCAGGCTGAAGTGCACTGGCATGATCTCGGCTCACTGCAAGCTATGCCTCCCAGGTTCATGCCATTCTCCTGCCTCAGCTTCCCGAGTAGCTGGGACTACAGGCGCCCGCCACCATGCCAAGCTAATTTTTTGTATTTTTAGTACAGACGGGGTTTCACCGTGTTTGCCAGGATGGTCTCAATCTGCTGACCTCGTGATCCGCCCACCTCGGCCTCCCAAAGTTCTGGGATTACAGGTGTGAGCCACCGCACTCATCCTATTCTTTTTTTTTGTTTTTGAGATGGAGTTTCATTCTTGTTGCCCAGGCTGGAGTGCAATGGCGCAATCTCAGTTCACCACAACCTCCACCTCCCGGGTTAAAGCGATTCTCCTGCCTCAGCCTCCCAAGCAGCTGGGACTACAGGTATGTGATTTTTTGTATTTTTAGTAGAGATGGGGTTTCTCCATGTTGGTCAGGCTGGTCTCGAACTCCCAACCACAGGTGATCCACCCGCCTCAGCCTCATAAAAGTGCTGGGATTACAAGCGTGAGCCACCGTGCCTGGCCAATAAAGGTATTTATTACAGCAGAATTTAACTTTGAGAAACTTTGTTGGTACTCCTGCTTCTATCCACTGTTTCTGGGACTGCTGCCCTTGGAGAAAGCAGACAACCCAGCTACCCATAGGGGTCTCTGCTAAGGAGCTCTGTCAAATTACAGGAAGATTCCTTACTGCAGAATCCAGGTACCACAAATGGCTGCTATTCCACTGTGGAATGCAGCTGTAATTCTGCCCCTGAGAAGATGGAGAAATGAGTATGGTGGCTTCTTTGCTCCTGATGCTCTAATTAGAACAGTCAGGTAGCATACCTAGAGTCTAAAGACACAAACAAGATCAGAATTTCTAACTAAGATCACTCTCCCTTCAGTCTCAGTGAAGAGCACATCTAACTAGTCAAGTCTGGAAGTCACAATTCAGGTGCCACCCTGCTAGGTGAGGGAAATGCAAGGACACTCACTCTGCAAGGACTTCTGTCTGCAAGGAGGGTTGTGGTCTGGGGCAGCATCCAAGGTAAGGGATCGGATTATTGTCTCACACACAAATTGGGTCCCACTCAGGTCTTCTTCTGCTTCCTCCACAGAAGCAATGTTCTCAGCCTTCCTCTTTACTGACACCATAGAATCTGAAAGACACACGAACCTTGTCTGCACTTGGTGTTTAAAGTGCTGAGGAACATTCACCAGTCATTACCCATGCTAAAACTAAACCAAGGAATAGCCGCTATCTGTGCCATGTGAAGGTGAGGAGACTTCAAAACATGAGATGCTACAGAAAGAAAGCGCATTTACATGCTAAAGTAGGGTCAGTAGGGGATAGCCGTAAAATAGGGTATGATATGGAAAGGGAGGATGAAAATACTTTACAAATGTTTAATCCCTTACCAAGACGTGCTTTAAATCCTGCCCCTTCATTCTCTTCCTCTATCTGCCCCAAGCCTGGCTTCTCTATTAAAGGACTGTCATGTGGCAGAGGAGACATGCAGGGAGTCATATCCGGAGAATGATGACAGGAGAACCATCAATCAAGAGAAAGCATCATATCATCAACAGTCAGTGTCCAGAAGTAGCAGTTCGTGGGCTTCTTGCCTCCTGCAGGGCTTAGATAAACCAAGATATGCTTTGAGGTCTGTTACAAAAAACTTCTCCACACCAAAATGTACGCAAAATATCTCAGATCTATCAGTGCAGGAAGAATCACAGTTACTTAGCTTGGAAAGCTGTGGCCAAGACACAAAACCATGAACATAAAGGAACAAAAGGACACAAATGTCCAGAGAAAAAAAGAGAAGACGATTCCTTTATGGTGGAAAAACTTTGCAAGAACTTGTATTATTGCTTTTTTTTTTTTTTTTTGAGATGGAGTCTCGCTCTGTTGCCCAGGCTAGAGTGCGGTGGCACAATCTCAGCTCACTGCAACCTCCGCCTCCCAGGTTCAAGCAATTCTCTGCCTCAGCCTCCTGTGTAGCTGGGATTACAGGCACCTGCTACCATGCCCAGCTAATTTTTGTATTTTTAGTAAAGATGGGGTTTCACCATCTTGGCCAGGCTGGTCTTGAACTTCTGAGCTTGTGATCCACCCCCTGCGGCCTCCCAAAGTGCTGGGATTATAGGCGTGAGCAACTGTGCCCGGCCTCTCTTTTTTTTTTTTTTTTGAGATGGGGTTTCACTCTGTCGTCCAGGCTGGAGAACAGTGGCGTGATCTTGGCTCAATGCAACCGCTGTCTCGTGGGCTCAAGGGATCCTCCTTCAGTCTCCCCAGTAGATGGGACCACAGGTGCAGGCCACCATGCTCAGCTGATTTTTTTTTTTTTTTTTTTTTTGAGACGGAGTTTTGCTCGTTGCCCATGCTGGAGTGCAATGATGCGATCTCAGCTCACCACAACCTCCACCTTCCGGGTTCAAGCAATTCTCCTGCCTCAGCGTCCCAAGTAGCTAGGATTACAGGCACCTGCCACCATGCCCAGCTAATTTTTGTATTTTTAGTAGAGATGGGGTTTCATGATCTTGGCCAGGCTGGTCTTGAACTTCTGACCTTGTGATTCACCTGCCTCAGCCTCCCAAAGTGCTGGGATTACAGGTGTGAGCCACCGCGCCCAGCCTTTTGTTTTGTTTTGTTTTTTTGAGGTGGAGTTTCACTCTGTCGTCCGGGCTAGAGAGCACTGGCGCGATCTTGGCTCACTGCAACTTCCACCACCTGGCCTCAAGGGATCCTCCTACTTCAGTCTCCCCATTAGCTGGGACCATGGGTGCAGGCCACCACGCCCAGCTAATCCAAAGCGGATCACCTGAGGTCAGGAGTTCGAGACCAGCCTGGCCAACATGGTGAAAACGCCGTTTCTACTAAAAATACAAAAATTAGGCCAGGCGTGGTGGCTCACGCCTGTAATTCCAGCACTTTGGGAGGCCAAGGTGGGCGGATCACCTGAGGTCAGGAGTTCGAGACCAGCCTGACATGGAGAAACCCCGTCTCTACTAAAAATACAAAAAAAATTAGCCAGGCGTGGTGGTGCATGTCTGTAATCCCAACGACTCGGGAGGCTGAGGCGGGAGAATTGCTTGAAACTGGGAGGTGGAGGTTGTAGTGAGCCGAGATCGTGCCACTGCACTCCAGCCTGGGCAACAAGAGCAAAACTCCATCTCAAAAAAAAAAAAAAAAAAAAAAGCGTTCAATGGGTAACTACATCTGAGGTGATGGATGTGTTAATTAGCTTGATTGTGGTAATCATTTCACAACGTATACATATTTCAAAACATCACATTTTATACCTTAAATACAAATTTTTAAAAATCAGAAACTAAAAACAAAAAAAAGCATTCCATGTCCACAAAGTGGCTGTGATCTCTGCCTTGAACATAAGAATGTATGGGCTACAGAGAACAGAGTGAGGTAGGCTGCACACAGTGGCTCATGCCTGTAATCCCAGCACTCTGGGAGGCTGAGACAGGCAGATCACTTGAGGTAAGGAGTTTGAGACCAGCCTGGCCAACATGGCGAAACCCTGTCTCTACTAAAAACTACAGAATAAATTACCTGGGTGTGGTGGTGCACACCTGTAATCCCAGCTACTTGGGAGGCTGAGGCATGAGATTCGCTTGAACCCCAGAGGTGGAGGTTGCAGTGAGCCGAGATTACACCACTGCACTCCAGCCTAAGTGATAGCGTGAGACTGTGTCTCAAAGAAAAAAAAAAAAAGGAGAGAACACAGTGAGGGAAAGAGGTGAAAAATGTGAACCAGAAAACATAGTTCTAGACCAGGCATGATGGTGCACACCCATAGTCCCAGCTACTTGGGAGGCTGAGGCAGCAGGATTACTTAAGCCCAGGAGTTCAAGCCTGGCCTGGGTAACATAGCAAGACCCGGTCTCTCTAGAAAAAAAAAAAAAAAAAAAAAAA